>NC_033651.1:482366-489866 GCF_001601855.1 Plasmodium reichenowi | reverse complement strand
AACAAAAAAAATGAGAAACATATAATACTATATTGAATATTAGAACATGATAAATATTATTACATAATTATTATATTTCTATCCTTTATATTTTATGTAAAAACAAAAAAATGCTTCTATATTTCTTTTATAAATATCGAAATGATTTCATCAAATTATAACCCTGAACCATACATATAAAATGAAAAAAAAAAAAAAAAAAAAAAAAAAAAAAAAAAAAAAAAATATATATATTATACATATATAATATATGTTTATATTTAATAAACATTATGAATTCATATATTAATTATATTTTTCAACGAATAAAATATATATATATATATATATATGTATATATTTACTTTTACACATATATAATATTATATATATATTTTATATTTTTTTATGTTCCATTCGTTATTCTTTTCTTTCTTTCTTTCTTTCTTTCTTTTTATGACAGTGAATTATTTCTCCATCATATTAAAGCACAAATAATTGTTATAATAAAAATATGTATATTATATATATTATTTATAGTTTTTTAATTTTTTTAATTATTTTAATTTTTTTACAAAATAATTTAACTATTAAATTAAAAAAAATAAATATATATGTATATATAAATAAAATCAAAGTTATATAGTTTCCAAAAATTTTTCTTTTTTTGTGTTTTTTTTTTTAAATCATATATATTATGATATATATATATTTTATATGTATATTTTTTTTTTTTTTTTTTTTTAAAATAATTTGATTTATTTTGTCACAAGAATATAAATATGTTCGATAAATAAATATAAATATATATATATATATATATATATGTTTATATATTTAATTATTTACATTTATATATTGATATTTATTGCTTTTTTTTTTTTTTTTATGTAAAATGCTTATTTAAGAGGATGTCACTAAAAGTATATTGCCGAGAACGAATTTTTAACGTGATAAATAAAATAACGGAAAAGAGCAGATATGTAATTATGATAGTAGATCTTAATTCTTATAAAATATTATCTTTGTTATGTAAAAATGAAGAATTATTAGAAAGAGGAGTATCATTAATTGAATTAATAAATTCTGAAAGAGATAATTTAGAAGATTTTGATTGTATATATTTTCTTAGTTCGAATATACAAAGTGTTCATATAATGATTAATGATTTTAAAGATGAAAAACATACTAAATATAAAAATATACATATTTTATTTACATCAAATATTTCAAAAGATAATGAAATTCTTGATTTAATTGCTTCGAATAATTTTATTTTAAAAAGAATTAAAAGTTGTGCTTGTATAAATTTAAATTTTTTTGCTTATGAAAGTCGAATTTTTTATTCCCATAATTCTCTTAGTCTATATAATTATTTTCCTTTAATAAATAATGATATATTATCACAAATTAGTTCTATCTTATTATCTGTCTGTTCATGTTTAAAAATATTTCCATCAATCAGGTATCAAAATTCTGAATTGTGCAGGTCCTTTTCACACATTTTTTATAATTCGATAAAAAATTTGCACACAATATATAATGATAAAAATAAAATTACAAACACAAACATAAACACATATACAAATAAAAATAATGATATCCAATCAGATAATAACAATAATAATCATATGAACAATGACATATACCATTATAATAATAATAATAATATAAACGATGATATACTTTTAATTTTGGACAGATCGATTGATACCAGCATTTTGTTTATACATGATTATTCATATCAAAGTCTCTGCTATGATCTGCTAAATATTAATACAATATATGAAATGCATTTCGATCAGACGAAGATAAATGAACAACCAAATGAAGATAAATATAGCAATACATGTAATGATAGTTATTATGATGATAAAAATATAGAAATGGCGAAAAAAAAAAAAAAAAAAAATATCGACGCACATACCGTCCTTTTCGAAATAACAAATAATGATCAAAAAAAAGAAGAAAAAGAAGCCCTCCTTTCAGAAGAAGATCATTTATGGTCTAGTTATCGACATCATCATATTCAAGATGTTAATGAAATTATAAAAAATGAAATATCAGCATTTACCGAAAAAAATGCTGTAGTCAAAATTCAAAAAAAAAATGTATTAAATCCAACAGAAGCTCTAGACGCATTAAGATCTCTACCACAATACGAAACCTTAATTGAACAATATTGGTTACATTACTATTTATGTAATAACTGTTTTAAATTGTTACAAGATAAAAATATTGTTGATGTTGGTTTAGTTGAACAGGATATATGTTGTAATGTTGATAAATATGGAAAGGAATTAAATCATCAAAAAAATTTGGCCAGTGTTAATACTATTATTACAAGTGATGAATATGATCAAGAGGAAAAAACTCGTCTTCTTTTATTATATTTTATGAATTATATTAATATTAATGATAATGATAAAATGAAAATCATCGAATCTGCTCAACTGAATTTGTTTATGAAAAAAATTATTAATGAATTCTTAAAATTGAATTTACATAATTCGGGATATTATTCTGCTTCAGACGAACCAATACAATTATCATCAAATAAAATACATCATGTATTAGAAAACAGTAACAAAAAAAAAATTAAGCATTACAAAAATGTGGCTAAAAATTCGAAATATGAATTAAGTAGACATGAACCAATCATTAAAGATATAATACTAGATATATATAACGACACCCTAGATAAAAATTATTTCCCTCATGTTGACCCTACGCATCAACAAGAAATAAAGGGGGGACATGCTTCTCATGAAAATAAACAAAATGTTTCACGAGGTACCATATGGGATTTTAAAACAGAGAACAAAAATCAAACAAAGAAAGAGAAAAAAAGAAAAATCCTTATTTTCATTATAGGAGGTATTACTTATCCGGAAATAAAACAAATATACGAAATGTCAAACGAATTGGACGTGGATATATATTTGGGTGGAACAAATTTATTAACAAGTAAGGTGATATTTGACCAATTTAAGCAACTTCCCATTTCTTAACTTGCGTAGGTTATAATAAAAAGAAAAAATATGAAAATATATACATATTATATTTATATTTATATATCTCTCTACATTTTGTTATATATCTATCTACATTTTGTTATATATCCATGTATATTTTGTTTTATTTCAATGTATTTTTTTCTTATCTATTTATTTTTTTTTTAATATATTTTTTTTTTTTTTTTTTGTTTTTTGGCTGTTCATAATATTTTTGTAGCTAGCTATTTTGTTGTTTCATATATACATATATATATATATATATATATATATATATATATATATATGTATATATTTTTATTTATTTATTTATGAATCATTTAATTATAAAACTTGTGAAATGGTATTTTTATATTTATATAAGAATATATATTATTTTGTTTTAATTAAAAATTTATTATCAATGTAAAGATATGTTTTATATTTAAAATAAGAATTATAAGGGAAGTATTAATGATGATTGTATTTTTTTTTTTTTTTTTCTTATGAAGGTGTGTGACAAAAAAAAGAAATAAATAATAATAATAATAAAATAAAATAAAATAAAACAGTATAAAAGAGTATAAAATTGTATAGAATAGTATAATATAATATAGTCTAATAAATAATAAACTGAATAAATAAAAAATTAAAATATATAAAATTATAAATTTCAAAATAATGAGTATATTAGGCAAAATAAAAGATAAATTATAAGGGCCACATAAATATATATATATATATATATATATATATATATATATATTACATATATTTATTTATTTATTTATTTATTTAATTTTTTGTAACTACATTTATGGGGTCAAGGATATATTTATATGTAATACATAATACTATTAAATCATACAAAAGATTAAAAATAAATTTATATGTATATAAAAAGCTGTCATATTAAGATGAGTGTTCTTTGGGGGAAACAGAAATGAAAAATAAAATAAATAAATGAATAAATAAACAAATATATATATATATATATATATATATAAACAAACAAATATATAAAAAAACTGCTATCTGTGTTTATAGATACCTGTATATGTTTATATATTTACATATATATCCATCCATATGTGGTTGATTTTATTTTCTGCCCTTTCAGAGGTGTTTTATATTTCTTTCCTGCTTGAATACGTGTATCCATTGATTTAATTTTTTATTAACATAATGTATCTTTTGTTCATTTTGTTTTCGATTCGTAACGTTTTGATTGTTGTTTTCTTCCATTTTGTTGGTTATAAAAAATATAGATTCATTCCAATCTTTTAATATATCACAACTAAAAATGATTTGATTCCTAAGATGTTCATTGTTTTGTTTTTCATCATCATGTATGTTATGTTTGTGATGATGATATGTTTGGATTGTTTTAAAAATGAATGGTATGATATAATATGAATTATGATTTACGTCAAATATATTAAGACAATTATTTGTTTTTTTGTGTTCATCAATATATATATAATGAAAATTGTGTATAATATCTGGTGTTTTATATTTTGTTATTTCAAATATAAATTCATATGATTTTTTTTTAATAAGTATAGCTAGCTCTAAATTATTAAGCTGATGTTTATTACAATATATATCTTCAAAAAAGGCGAGGAAATAATTAGTACATATATCTGAAGAATTATTATCATTTAATTGTTTTAATATATAATCTCCTCTATGATAAATTTTACAATAATGTTTACAGATTATATCATTTTTAAGTCCTATATTATTTTGTAAATAAAATAAAACACAGAAAAAATATTTCCATTCTCCATCTTTTATATAAATATAATTATATCCTTTTTTAATAATTTGTATATCATAAATATCTGTTTCATATATTCTTCTTTTAATATTATAATTCATATTAGTTTGTATATGATCCATGTTCATATTTTCAAAAAGATATTCCTGCGACACTTCTTTGATATGAAAATTATACGAGTTGTAATTATTACTACAATTATTATTATTATTATTATTATTATTATTTTCATGTGTAGTAGTATTACTTGTGATATTATCATGTGTATTATTCTTGATAGTTGAGCTAGTATTATTTATAGCTGTAAAAAATATATAGTTCAATTTATCCATAAAATTACTCTTCTCCATGTCTTTCATCATTACTTTTTTATCCCTAGTTTGAATATCATAATGTGTTACCATTTTTTTTTCATTATTGTCTTGAACATTTGTTTTATCTATTTCTTGTATATTTTCTTGTGTATAATCATCATTACATAATACCATCTTTTTACTAGTCATATTGTTTCTGACTTGTTCAGATATGTGTATAACATCTGTTGAAATATTACTTTGGTCTTCAACCAATTTGCTTGGAGAAATGAACAATCCTTTTAGTTTGTTAATATGCAAAGAGATATTATTAAAAATGTTATATTCATTTTTATGAGGATTGTTAATAATTATTTCATTTTCAATATGGTTCATTTTTTTATTAAGAATGTTATGATTAATATTGACATCGTTTGTAATATTATTCTCAAATGTTTTGTTATTCTCAAATGTTTTGTTATTCTCAAATGTTTTATTATTCTCAAATGTTTTGTTATTCTCAAATGTTTTGTTATTAATATTATCATTATTATGGTTCGGGTTATCCTTCTTCACACATATATCATATATATATATATATTCCGAACCGTCGAAATTTATATATTCCTTATACGTTTTTTCTAATATATCATGTAAATAATTAAAATCGTCACCTTGCATATTTCTTTCATCTTCTACTTTTTTAATTATAATCATTTTATTATTTTCATCACAAATTATTGTATCTCTGAAATTATTATTTTCGTTTACTATAAAATTTTCAAAATAATCCTCATTATTAATATTCCTTTTATTATCAAGACATTTATCTACACATTGATCATCAAATTTGTTATCATTATATTTATCTACACATTGATCATCAATTTTGTTATCATTATATTTATCTACACATTGATCATCAATTTTGTTATCATTATATTTATCGACACATTGATCATCATTTTTGTTATCATTATATTTATGGACACATTGATCATCAATTTTGTTATCATTATATTTATGGACACATTGATCATCAATTTTGTTATCATTATATTTATTGTTTTTAAAACCTGCGCTTGCATAAAAAAATGGATTCATGTCATTATTATTCGTTTCATAAACCTTTTGTATTCTTATATATTCTGTATTACAATTCTTTGAATCTACTGAATCGTTTTGGTTCTCCTGGTCATTATACCATGCGCGTAATACATCCTTAGCCATATTTGCGCTTATATTATTACTATTATTATTTATATTATTCATATTATTCATATTGTTCATATTATTCATATTATTCATATTATTCATATTATCCATATGAGTAGGATGAATACTTGGATTAATTTCATACGCATGATTAGTACTATTATTACTATGAAGATTATAATTATTATTTTTATGAACTGCATTTTTTTCTTCTTCATAATTATTTATATAATATTTGTAAAAAATATTATTTGAGTACATGAAATTTTTCTTCTCATTATTTATAGGTGTAGAGAAAGGAAACTCAATTTTAAGGGCTCCCTTTAATTCATTATTTTTTAAAAGGGGTTCATTATTACAATGAATATTATCATTATATATATTATTACTTTTATCATTCTTATTATTACTTTGATCATTCTTATTATTACTTTTCTCTTTATTTATTAAAACGGTAATCTTATCAGAACCTGCCGTATCGGTATTTGTTTTTTTATATGTATCAAGAACATTGTTCAGATCGCTGGATAAAATATTTTCCTTCTCTTCATTTTCTATAGAATTTAAAGCGCAACTTTTTGGATGTGACATGTAGGAAGTAAAAGTTTCAATACTGGATAAATTATTTTTATTTTTTATTAATTTATTTTTTGAAAATGTAAAAAAATATTCATCTGTAAAAGGAAAGGCGTATGGACAATAATAAAAAAATAAAAAAAAAATAAACAAATAAATAAACAAATAAACAAATAAATAAATAAATAAATAAAATATATATATATATATATATAATTATAATTAATTATGTGCAAGAAAAATAATAATAATAAATAAATAATATTATATACTAATTTAAAATAATAAAGACATATATTAATTATTAAAATAAAAATATATATAAAGATTATTTCTTAATTATATTAATTATTAATAAAACATAAATATATATATATATATATATATGTAATATACATGTTAATATATTTTAAGTTATACACATTACAAATAATTATTCATCTTCATTTTATATATGCGGAATGTGCATTCATAAAAAATAACATATAATATATATATATATATATGTATATGTTGATGTAATATTATTTTTTTTTTTTTTTTTTTTTTTTTTCAATGATAATATATATCTTTTACATTAGGAAGTAATATATATATATATATATATATATATATATATATATATATATATATAAATGTGTATATTTTTTTTTTTTTTTTTTTT
>NC_033651.1:480522-481966 GCF_001601855.1 Plasmodium reichenowi | reverse complement strand
TATATATATATTAGTTACACACAAAAAAAAAAAAAAAAAAAAAAAAAAAAAGGAACATATGTATAATATAAATTTTAAAGAACAAAAATAAATAAACACGCACGTATAATGTTTAACAAAGAAAAAAAATTAATATATATATAAATATATATATATATATATATGTATATATTTTATTTACTTTATTTACTTACATTTTTATCTTTTTTTTCTACATATTTTGAATTCTCGATATTATTTTAAACGGACAAAAAAGAAAAAGAAAAAAAAAAATGGTCATGTGGTAAAATATGTAAGGGTTGAAAAAATTATAAAAAATATATTTAAAAATTTACTATATGAAGAATGAAAAAAAAAATAATATATAAATATAAAAGTAAAAAAAAGAAGAAGAAAAAAAAAAGAAAAAAAGAAAAAAAAAGTTAGATCATCAATGTTAATTTTATAAATATGTTGATTTTCTTAAAACATATTCATTTTTCTATACATGTTCATAAAAAGGCACAAAAGGAGAAAGGATAAATTTTAAAAAGAAAAAGAAAAAAAAAATTTACATATATATATATATATATATATATATATAATATATATATATGTGAATTTTTTTTGTTTTGTACAAATTAAGAAAAAGAAAGAATATTTTTTTTAATATGTTCTTTTATACCAGCATCATTTAATATACAGTTCATTATATTATATCCCTATTCGGAACATATAGAAAATAAATAAAAAAAAATAAAATAATACATATATATAAATATATATATATATATATATATATATATGTACACCCTTGTGTGTAGTCATATACATATGTGATTATGTTGTAATCTTATTTATTCTTTAAAATAACTCACGAATTATTTTAATTTTTCATTAGTTTTATCTTTTAAATTACAAAAAAAGGAAATAAATTTTACATAACAAAAAAAAAAGAAAAAAAAAAAAACATTCATTGTATAACCGTATTATATATATATATCATGTACCATTACCGTTTTTATAATTTCCCAAAATTGTATTGCTCTCTTGAGGAATAACAAAGAAATATATTTTTTGAATATGCTTCTTAATTTATTATAAAGAAAAAAAATTATACATATTAAAAATCTTCTTATAATGTAACATATTATTTTATGACATTCCCTTTTGTAATATGATCAAAAAATTGGAGAATTAAAAAATAAATAAATATTTATATAAATATATTACATATATATGTTTGTACATACATCAATGTTTATATATGCAAATATAAAATTAAAGGCTTAATTAATCATTAAACTAATTTATTAAACATGAACAAAATGAAAAATTAATATGATAATATATATATAATATATATATTATTTATATTTTTACAAAAATTTCCCTTTTCCTTTTTTTTTTTTTTTTTAAATTTTTCATCGACTTATATATATATATATATATTATATAATTATAT
>NC_033651.1:474681-480231 GCF_001601855.1 Plasmodium reichenowi | reverse complement strand
TTAATCCAGCTCGTACTCTAAAAAAAAAAAATAATAATAATATATACAAAAAAAAAAAAAAAAAAAAAAAAAAAAAAAAAGAAATCTTTATATAATGTATATATATATATATATATATATATATATGTATAATGTTTATGTCATATTATTTATTTTTATATTTTTTTTGTAATATGAAATAATTTGTCATATATAATAATATATATATTATTTATATAACACTTTTGATGATTTGTTTAAAAAAAAAAAAACAAAGATGGATTCTTTAAAGTTTAATATTAAAGTGCCTTTGCTTGAGAAAGCAGCCTCAAATATGAAAGACATAATATCTCACATAAAATTAAACGATGGTATTTATTTCGATAAGAATAAATATGATGAGAACGATATAATTATGAATTTAGAATGTACGAATATCTATAAAAAGATTGAAACGATGAAACATATTCTTATAGCTCATATATTAAAAATAGATGTATCCAATTTATTTTTTGATGTATTAAAAAATATATCTATAAATAATTTAACTCTTAAAAAATTAATATATAATTATTTAATACTATATGCAGAAGGAAATGAAGATTTAACAATATTAACAATAAATTCTTTTAAAAACGATTTAAATAATAATAATTACCAAATAAGAGCTTCAGCATTAAAAGCTATGGCATCTATAAAATCTATAGATATGATAAATATATTAATGAATTCTTTAAAAAAATTATCTAAAGATAAATCACCATACGTTAGAAAGTCATGTGCAGATGTTATACCTTCTATATATAATATAGATAAAGATCAATTTGTGTTTTTAAGAAAAATACTTTTAGATTTAATAAATGATCAAGATGTTGTAGTACTCTCCTCAGCAATCATGTCATTTAATTCGTTATGTATATATAATCATACATATGGTAACAATAATTATGATAATAATAATATAAATAATTGTGATTTCACTTTACAAGACTTTCATAATTTTAAACCAAATATTTACAAATATGTAAGTTCGAATGACTTGAATTATCTAGATAAAAATAATTCGGACTCTTATGATTTTCTTTATCTCTCATCATATGAACATTTTTGTAAAATTAACTGTATAGAAAATGAAAGGTGTAAGATGAGTGAACAAAAAGATGGCATGTTAGAAGGAAAGGAAAACCAACGTCCAAAGGATGAAACGGATGATAATAATAATAATAATAATAATAATAGATGTGATGATGATAATAATAATAATAGATGTGATGATAATAATAATAATAATGGATGTGATGATAATAATAATAATATTGGATGTGATGATAATAATAATAATAATAATAATGCTAGAGTTAATCATATCCATATGAATGAAAACCATATTGATAAAAAAAAAAATAAGGATGCTCCTAATATATTTATGAAGGACAATTTTTTGGAAGATCCAAAAGAATGTTCAAGTTATAAAGAAAATAATGAAATGTATAATTCATTATTATGCTTACATCCATATTATTACAAGTTATGTTCTTATTTATTAATTATGCATCCATATCATCAAACATATCTCATTGATCTTTTATTACGATATTGTAAAATGTTTTACAAAGATCCGCTTAGTAATAAAAAAATTAATTTAAAAAAGAAAATGAAAAAGGAAAATAACTTGATATGCTATAATCGTAGTTTTATAAATAATCAAAGTTGTTATCTTCACAATATTGATGAAGATGATTTTTCTTCATATGATATAGATATAGAAATATTTATAGATAAATTATTATTATTATTATCATCCAATAGTTACAGTGTTGTTTTGATGTGTATATCTTCCTTATACCATTTGACAAAATTTTTTTATAAAGAATATATAATAGATTCTATAATAAATACCTTATTTAGATGTACTATGGAAAAGAATGAAGATATGTATGAAATATTTTTAAAAAGTGTAAAACATATTATTATATATTTAAAAGATGATTTTGTAAAATACATATCTTTTTTTTATATCAAACCTCAAGATAATAATATTATAAAATCTATAAAAATAGATCTATTATATATATTAAAAAATGATTATAATAAAATTATTATATTAGAAGAATTTTTACATATTTTATATATTCCTGGTAATACTGAAGATATTATAAAAAAATTGTTCTCTTATATAACATCTATAGCTTTAACAAATTCTATTTGTTTATCAAGGGCTATGCAGCATATTATTATTATGTTAAATTCAAATATTAAATTATATTCATATCAATCCATATTATCTTTAAGAAAATTATTACAACAAAGTCATAAAAATCAAATTGTCCAAATTCTTTTTTTTTTATGTAAAATCTTATTATCTATTCAACTAGAAGAAGTTAAAATATCAATCCTTTGGACCTTAACTAAATATCAAAAATATATTGATCCTTTATTATTGTATGATATATCTCGCTTATTATTAAAATCTTTTCATACATCTACCAAAGTTATCAAAATACATATAATTCATTTTGTCTTCAAAATATGGATATATCAGTATGCTTCTCTAATGCTACTATCAAATGAACATGTCAACAATCAAACGAACCATACCATTCATAGTAATAATAATATTAATAATAATAATAATATTAATTTAAATGAAAAAATTGATTTCAACCAAGGTAAAGATCAAATTAACATGTACACAGAAACTTCACAAGATACATATTTCGAAGGAAATAAAATTCATCAAGTGAAAAAATATCTATTTCAAGATGATAATGTCATAAAAGATGAACATATACACCAAATAGATAATGAGCAGGAAAATAATAAAATGAATCCCAACAATAAAAAGAACAACAATAATAATGACAATAATGATAATAATAATGATAATAATGAACATACATTAACCAACTCATTTTATACAAACGACAAATTTAGTAAAAACAATATTTCCATATTAAAAAAGCATTTTGAAAATTACGAAAAATTATGTAAACAAACTTTTATGATAGCATTGAAAGATCAAAATTTTAATGTTCAAGATACCAGCAAAACGTATATTAATATCTTCTTAAGATTAAAAGAATTAAGTGCACAAAAAAATATTTCTTTAAATATATTACAAGGAAATTTTTTTAATGAACATGTAGATATTTATTCCCTTCCTATGTATTTTTTAAAAGATTTTTTTAGAAATGATGACAACATCGTTTCTTCAAAAGTCTTACCAGAAAATGAAAAGAATTGCAGCATGAAGGTGGATGCTCATGAAAAAAAAACAAGTGATGACAAGATAAATGTGGATGATAAGATAAAAGTTGAGGATAATACGATAAAAACAAGTTATGATAAAACAAATCCATGTAATGATAAAATAAATGAAAAATATGATTCAAACTCTTCACCATGTGAAGAAAATACTTCAAATGATTTTAACTATACCAAAAATCCATTTTTATTTCAACTAAATACTGTATCTAATATATTAAATAAAAAAATTTCATCATATGTGGAATTACCTGATTTTGCAAACGATGACCTACCAAAAATTGAACACATTAATAAAAATGAAAAAAAAGAAAATATTACTAGCATTTCTTCAAAAGATATACCGAGAAATAATCCATATAATAAATTCATCAATGAACGTGTTTTTACTAATATGGATGATTTCTATAAAGAACAAAATTTTCATACATGTCACCAAACAAATAAAAACTCTTCAGGAAAATATATGCTCTTTAATAAAGGCACAAAAATTCAAGGTGAAGACGAAGAATCTGAGGATGAAAATGAACATACAAATGAACATGCAAATGAACATACAAACGAACATACAAATGAACATACAAATGAACATACAAATGAACATCCAACATTTTGTAACAATTCAAACAATCAATCCACAAGCATTAATAATACTTCTCATTTCAAACATGATCAAATAATCGATGAACAAATAATCGATGAACAAATGGATGATATAGAAAAATTCTTTTTTAGTAACTCAGATTAAGAAACAATCAAAATTAAAAAAAGTCCTAAGTTATTATACTATAATGAATAAATAAATATATACATATATTTTATCTTTTGAATGATGAAAATTTTCTTTTCTTTTTTTTTTTTTTTTTTTTTTCATGAACGGTTCATAATTTTTTATGTAAAAAAATAAAAAAAATATATGAACAAGTAAGGTAAAAAAATATAAAGAAAGAAATGAAGAAGAGACAAAAGTAATTATATTGTGTCTATAATATTTATGTTATTCCTAGATATTACATATATATATATATATATATATATATATATATATTTCCGTATTATTAAATATATGTATATGTGTTTTATGTGCTTTTATTTTTAAAGATAGATTATTTAATTACTAAAAAAAAAAAAAAAAAAAAAACAAGTTGTAAATGTTTTGTTATACCCATTTGGTTAAAAAAAATAATAATAAATAAATACATAAATAATACATATATATATATATATATATATATATATATATATATATATATACATTTGTATGTTTAAATACTATTATTCGATCAAATATTGTATATATATTTTTTCTATACAATTTTATAATAATAAACCTACTGCTCTTGCTCCTTCAGCTAGAGCCTCCACTTTCCCAGCATATGGATGTCTAGCTCGATCGAAGCGTACTTTAAATATGCCTTTACTTAAAGCTTTTTTCCCTATGATTTTACCAATTTCCCATGCCGATTTAATAGTTCGCCCATTGTTTATAACACGGTTTGTTGCTTTTCTTCTGTATGTTCCTAATATTTTCGAAAGTGTAGCATCTCTTGAGCATGTTGAACATAATACATATTTTTTATAATCATCAATTATTGAAGCATATATATGATTATTTGTATTTCTCACTCTAAGTCTTGGAACTCTTTTTCCTTCTCTTATTTCTTTATCGACATTTGAACATTGGTTCTCATCTGAATTTTTTTCAACTTTCTCAACTTTCTCTTTTAATAAACATTCCAAAATTTTCTAAAAGGATAAAAAAAAATAAAAATAAAAATAAAAATAAAAAATAGAAAAAAAAAAAAAAAAAAGTGAAATGAAATGAAATGAAATATACACATACATACATACATACATATATATATATATATATAGATAGATATATATATATATATATATTTTTTTTTTTTTTTTTAATATTACACTTCTGGGTCTTTTTCTTTTCTTCTCCTTAAGGTCTTTATTAGCTCTAGTTGTTACTTGTTCAGGTGTACTTTTCTTTTTGTTTTTTTTTTCAGAGTATAATAAAAAATTCGGCTTATACAAAACCCTCTTGTTAATTATGAAATTTTCTATTACACCAAGAAAAATAAAAATTATTGAAAATAATATGAAAGATATGTACATATTAAAAATGTACAGTATGGGATTTATACAAAAAAAAAAAAAAAAAAAAAGGAAAAAAAGGAACCAGATAAGTATTAATGTATTTATAATATTTTCAAAAAAAGGGTCAAATTATTAAATTATATAAAAAAAAAAAAAAAAAAAAAAAAAAAAAAAAATATATTATTATATATAAAAAAA
>NC_033651.1:466021-474281 GCF_001601855.1 Plasmodium reichenowi | reverse complement strand
AAAAAAAAAAAAAAAAAAAAAAAAAAAAAAAAAAAAATAAAAAAATTAAAAAAAATTTAAAAAAAAAAAACAAAAAAAAAAATATATAAAAAAAAAAAAAAAAAAAAAAAAAAAAAAAAACATACACTTGTATATATATATATATATATATATTTTTTTTTTTTTTTCTTTTTCTTTTTTTTAAATTCTTTTCCTTCAAAAATATATATATGTATATATATTTATAACATTTGTTAATTTTAAGAATATATAAATTATAATAAAAAAATATATTGTACTAATAATTATATGTTTAGTAAAATTATAATAAGGCACATACATTTTTTATGCACATATTATATAATAAATAAATAAATATATATATATATATATATATATATAATATTTCCCTTATTGTTATTTATTTATTTTATCAAACTGTTAATGTTTTGAACATTTTTTTGTAAGCCAAAAAAATATATTCAAATATTTATACCATACATACCCAATTTAAGAAAAAATGAAAAATAAAAAGTATACCATATATTTAAAGGGAAAAAGTTATCGATATAATGCAAAGGTTTTATATATATATATATATATATTTTTTTTTTTTTTTTTTACTTTTTTATATTCATATTATTATGTCCTCATATGAGTTATTAGATTTATTCATTTGAAGTATCATATGTATTTTTTAAAAATCGGTTATATGACAATATACGGATATATTAAAACCATCAAAAAAATGTAGATATATTTCTTGTTATCTAAATTTTTTTTTTTTTTTAACTAATGGGGAAATGCATATTATTTTTGTGAATCGTATAACAAATTAAACCATATGAACTATAACGGTTTTATGAATATATTATAAAAAAAAAAAAAAAAAAAAAAAAAAAAAAAGGGAGAAAACATAATACAAGATATTAGATACATATATCATGATTTGTTACAAAATATATTCTATTTAGTATTTTTTATTTTTTTATAAAATTGAATATATATATATATATATATATTTTCTATATATATAGAAGTTATTTATGTGTTCACCGATTTGTTTCCTACCCCCCAACCCTCTCATTCAATGTTAATATAATACACACAATATGTATTTGTCTTATGGTTGTATTATATTTTTATATCTTTTGAAATATGAACAGTATAAATATAATTATATTATTACTTTTATTTTTATTTTTATCTGTTCCCTCAAATATAATAAATGTGATATATCAACTTATTATTATATGGGTGTTCATATTTTTCTTTTTTTATTTGAATTCATAAATTTTGTATTAATAATATGAAACAAGAGTAAATTACCAAATTATTTAAAAAAAAAAAAAAAAAAAAAAAAAAATTCTTTCTGTTATACATTTAATATGCACCATTTTTGCATACATCCTAAATGAATGGAAATAGTTCTAAAAAGAAAAAATATAAAACAATAAAAAATAAATAAATATATATATATATATATATATATATATATATATATATATATAATATGCATATAAATAAATTTAAATGGAAAAGTAATTCTCCCATTTTATTTGTGAAGAAATTGTACTCATATGTACATTTATAGACATACCTGTACAATATATATTATATATTGTTGTATATTCATATATATATATATATATATATTATTTTTCTATAACTATTAATTAGAGGTAAAAAAAAAAAAAAAAAAAAAAAGCAGAAAATATGTTCTAGATTTTTGCATTTTTTCTTTATTATATTTGAAGATTAAAAATTAATATTATTTTTGTATATATGTAGAAATGAAAAAAATATAAACAAACGTACGAAGTGATGATATATTGTATTTTATTTTAACACGTGATATATAATTTGAAATATACTCATGTTTTACAAAAACACACAAATGAATATAAACATATAAATATAAATATATAAATACAAATATATACGACAACCACACATATATATATATATATAAACACAAACACATACAGCAACCACATATACACATATATATATATATATATATATATATATGCTTGTAGAATATACGTGAACCAAAAGGGAAAAGAAGAAAAAAGATGGATAAAAATGATGTAAAAGAAGAAACAAAAATTTTACTAAACGATAAAGATATAGATAAAAGCAAAAAAGTTGGTAAAATTAGATATTGTATAAATAATTTTTTTAAAACGTTATTCCAAAAAAATGTACAATATGATACTTTCTTTTATAAAAACAAGTCCCTAGAAAATACCTTCTGGTCTTCTCAAATAGTAAAATATAAAAAATTATAAGAAGAATATTTATAAGTGCATTTCTAAAAATACATAATACATAGTTTATATGTAAAAAAAAAAAAAAAAAAAAAAAAAAAGAAATTTCTTTATTCTTTCTATTTGTATTTATAGATTTATACTAGAATACTGTTGATATCATGTATTTTTTCATTTATCGTATCATGGAATCAAGTATGCTTCCCCCATATACCCAAAAAAAAAAAAAAAATAATAATAATAAATACACACAAAATAAAAAAAATGTATAATATATATTATATATATATATATATATATATATATATATATATATTTATTTTATACTTATTAACATTCGTACATTTGCATTCCTTGTAGAATGTGGCACTCATTGGAGAAAATGGTCTTACTCCTGCAAAAAATTATGTTGATAAAATGTTCGATGAACTTCAAAATGAAAGTATATGGGTTAAATTTCAAAATTTTCACTCCCTTTTTTGGTTTATACCAGCTAGCGATTTTAATATTAATCTGCTAGCCATTATAGGTAAGAACAAAAAAAAAAAAAAAAAAAAAAAAAAAAAAGTATACATATATATATATTAAAATATACATAATAAAATTGTGAACGTGTATTAATATAAAATATGAGATATAAGGAAGAAATATCTACTTAGTCATATATATATATATATTTTTTTTTTTTTTTATTTATTTCATTTTTGAATTCACCACTTCAGGTATTGTACTTAGTTGTGTCAGTCTTTTCTTCAATTACACAAACCTAGTTACCCTTGTACCCATATATATTATCCTGCAGTCCATATATAGCATAGGGAATATATGGTTTAATTATGTATATGAAATTGAAATACTTGAATTATTGTTCTTGTGTTTTTTCCTAGTACCTTTTTGTGGAAATCATTTAAAAAAGAGGTTTTCACCAACATGCTTAATAAAATACATTTGTAGATGTTTTGTATTTAAAGTTCTTATAGGTACAAGTTTAATACGATTTAAGAATAGTGATTTATGGGGGAAATTATTAGGAAAATATTATTTATATGAAACCCAGCCATTACCAACAAGTATTTCTTATTTATTTCATTCATGTATAACATTAAGCAAATTGGATAATATATTTTGTATATTAACAGAATGTGTGTTTTCTTTTCTCATACTTTTTCCTATTAGATCATTTAGATTAGTTGGAGGTTCTCTTATTTTTATTTATTGTATTTTAAATTTTATTACTGGGAATTCGTACTTATTTTACTTTTTGCTTATAGCTCCATTGATGTTTTGTTTTGATGATAAGATATTATTAAGATTGTTTTTTTTTAAATGGAAAAGATATGAAATCATAAATATAGTAAAAGAGAAATTGGCTAATAAAAATAAAAGTAAACGATATTTTAAAAGTTTCGATATTTTTTACTTTA
Source organism: Plasmodium reichenowi (assembly GCF_001601855.1). Classification (NCBI taxonomy): domain Eukaryota; phylum Apicomplexa; class Aconoidasida; order Haemosporida; family Plasmodiidae; genus Plasmodium; species Plasmodium reichenowi. The sequence continues at coordinate 470,608 of NC_033651.1, read as the reverse complement.
CTGGTTTCAATTCTGATGATTTAATTAAAATCTACGATGCTTATTTTAATATAAAATATCAAAAAGCATATCTAGGGAAATCCCACAAAAAAAATAATAAATTAAATAAATATAATGATCAATCTTCGTATGATGATAATTATGAACAAGGAGATGAAGAGCATTATTATTATGATGATGAAGAGGATAATGAATATGACGAAGATAATTATGATATTAGTTATAACAACTCATTAAATTATCAAATTACAAAAGAACAAATACATAATAATCAGTCACCACAAAAACAGAAAGAACAACAACAACAATATCGAGCGTTAATACCTAAATCATCTTCTAAAGAAATAAATTTATTTTATAAAAAACAAAACATTTTGAAAAGTATAAAAAATGATTTATATAATACATTTTATTGGATATTTTCACAAAAAGGATTACAATATATTATAAAGAATTATAATGTTTCTGTAGAAATATTTATACATATTATTTGTTCTTTATTAATTATAATATTTAATAGTATTATAACAATATCTATATATCCTATTACTTCTATATTATTTTATATATATATTGTACTTTTCCTTTCTTATGTTATATTTTTATTTGGTTATACAAAAAATATATTTTCACGTATCATAAGTCAATTATCTTTATTATTAGTAATTTTATTAATTTACTCTAATCAGATATTTCTACATGGATTTGTTAATATATATTATAATAGTTTATTCTTTATACATTTGTTAACATTGTGTATTCTTTCGATGTTTTATTTAAATAATAAAAGATTCATCTTTAAATTTACTACACAATATTTCTATTTTATTCTCTTTATCTATTTTGCGTATTTCTTCCTACAAAATATTTTATCACCTAATCAGATTATGAATGCTCAGTATGGGTCTTTCGAAATTATGAATATATATGGATCCTTTGGGAAAATAAAAAAAACCAGAAAAGAAATTCTTATTGAAGGAACAGAATCAGAAAAGATTGATGATAATACTACATGGCACACATATGAATTTTATTGTAAACCGGATAATATATATAAAAATATGTGTACACAATTCAGACTTCTGTATAATTTTATTCCAGTACTTTATATTGATAGATTGGATTGGCAATTTAATACACTCAGTGATAAAGAAGATGAAACCATTTTACAAAATGAATGGTTCAAAAATTTTCTTATCAAACTATCAAATAATGATAAAAATATTCTTTCCTTATTATATAAAAACCCTTTTCAAAACTATAAAAATGTTAATAATAAAAATCCAATATTCTTAAGAATCTCTAATGCTACTTATAAATTCGCAAAAAATGGACAAAAAAATTGGTGGAATGTTGTTTCATCAAAAGTTATTGTAAATCCACACCAAGCTTCAAAATTACCTGAACAGGTCAGGCAAAATTTATATAACATGCATGAACAGATAGAAAAAGCGAAAAGAATAAAAATGAATAATATAGGAAATAAAGATTTATATGATAAAAATATGGTAAACTATAAAAAAAAATATAACATGAGAAAATATAAAATTATGGATACAAATATGGATGATATCGAACGAACAAAAGAAACAAAAAATAATATTATTATAAATGATACATTTATTGGAACTGACTTCAAATATGATAATGTAGCTAATGATTTTGAATCAAGTTATAAAGAAGAGTTATACCCTAATTTGAGAAAGATAAAAAAAGGAAAACATAATGAAGCAAAGGAAAGACATGAACAAAATTTTAATAAACAATATGAAAGAGTAAAGAAAATATTAGAAGATCATAAAAAGAAATTAGAAGATGAAAATGAAATAATTAACAAAGAAAAAAAAAAATTACAAAACCAAAAAGATTTATTAAACAAAGAAAAACAAAAATTACAAGAAGAAAAAAAAAAAATAGTCTATCAAAAAAAAATGCAAGAACATAATATGTTGGAACAAGATAAGAAAATACAAGAAGAAAAAAAAAAATTACTTTATCAAAAAAAAATGCAAGAACATAATATGTTAGAACAAGATAAGAAAATACAAGAAGAAAAAAAAAAATTACTTTATCAAAAAAAAATGCAAGAACATAATATGTTGGAACAAGATAAGAAAATACAAGAAGAAAAATTTATGGAAAAGAAACAAAAACTAACTGAACAATTTTTAGAACAAAAACAAAAAGAAGATGAACAAATTTTAGAAAGAAATAAAATAGAAAAACAAAATATTATGAACAAACTTAAAAAATTAGAAGAAGAAAAAAATCAATTTGAAAAAAAAAAATTATTTCTTGAACAAAAAAAAATACAAGAACAAAAAGCAATTGATCACGAAAAAAAATATTTACAACAACAACAAAACAAATTATTACAAATTAAAAAAGAAATTCAACATCAAAAAGAAGAAGAACAACAACATAAAGTAGATGAACAATTAAATGAAAAACTAAAATATGAGTTAATGTTACAAAATGAAGATAATATAAATAAAAAAAATATATATAATTCTATTCATAATAATAATATCAATGTTAATAATAATCACGATATGTATGATATGAATAAGTATAATACAAAAGAACTCAACGAAAAAATAAATAACGAAATCGAAAGTGAGTTGGAAAATAATGTTGAACCATTTCCACATCAAATTATATATAACAACGGAAAACATGAACAAGTACAATATGAAAATAAATATTTGAAAGATCACTTGAATGATCATTTAAATAAACATTCTAAAAACAATAATCATAATAAATTAAAAGGATCATATAATAAAATTACTCAACAAAATTATTATAATGACGACGTATCTTATTTAGGGCCAAAGCATCAAATAAATAACGAATTCGAGAAAAAAGAAAATAAAATAAATAATGAACAATCTAATAATAAATTACAAAAATTTACAGTAGATGAAAAAATAAAAAATGAATTAGATAATGCCATTAAAAATTCTTATTCTAAATATAATTTATTAAATAATTATACAAATAAAATAAATAAATTAGGATTGTTAAACATATATAACAATCCAAACAACTTTTCTAGTATTAATACATTAAAATATAAACCATATGATAGATATCATAATGAAAGCTATATAACAGATACAGTTAACGAAAATATTGAATAATAATAATAATAATAATATTTATAAAATATAGGATATAATATTTTAACAATCATCTTCTATACGTCCAAACATGTTCATATTACATTGTATCTAAATGTAATTCTATGTATCATATTTTTATATAAAAACATTCTTCTTAATAATTCATTTAATTTTTTTTTTCTTTTTAAATTAAAAATTTAATAAGTTTTCATATTTTTTGTTTTTTTAGATTTGTCCTTTTTTAATAACATATATATATATATATATATATATATATATATACGTATATATTTCATAAGTTCTTAAAAGACATATATTTTATGTGTTACATGTCTATTGATATATAAACATTTTGAATTTTAAAAATTCTTAATTAGTTATATAAAAAAAATTATTACAAATATAAAATATATATATAATATTATATACATATATGTGTGTATATTTTTAATTTATGCTTTTCTCCTTTAATAAGTTCTCTCTTTGCTTTCTCCTATATTCATTATTATAAGAATGAATTTCGTTTTTTTCCTTGTCAACATTTAAGTACCATAAACTGAGTGTGGAAAGGCCCAACGGTATTGTGGTTCCTGAACAATTAAAATGTTATACGTTATTCAATTTTATTTTAGTTATATTTAAAAAAAATGAAATAAAAAGATGGGAAAAGGGGGGTTTACATTTAATGTTATATATACCAAGAATAAACAAATAAACAAATAAACAAAGAAATAAATATATATAAACATATATTGTATGCATTTTATTTTACATTATTTTTAGGTACCTATAACTACACAAGTACACCAACTAAGAAACCTTTTCATATTTGTCATATCATGATCAGAAATTCTGTAAATTATCTTATATGTTATAATCCTTTTTACTTTTTTTTTTAATTATAACATTCGTAAGCACATGATAAAAATATTTATTTTTATTATAATGGTATATTAAATATTGATACAAAAAATAAATCCTTTTTTAATTTATATCGCATAAATGGCTAAGTATATAAAAGTATGTTCCTTATTTTTTTTTTTTTTTTTTTGGAACGATGAAATTAGAGGGGGGAAAAAAAAAAAAATTCCAACTTAAATTGTTTTATATTTTAAAAAAAATAAATAGAAAAAGTTTATATTGTGAATAAAATTATTTAAAAAGAATAACAAAAAAAAAAAAAATATATATATATATATATATATTATATATATATAAATAATATAATAATATAACAACTTAGATGAAAAATAAAAAGGAATAATTTAAAAATATTTTTTTATAAAATGAAATATAGTATCCATATACATTTACATATATATATAATATATAATACGTGTGTGTATTAAATCGTTTCCTCTTTTTTTTTCCTCTTTTTTTTTCCCCTTTTTTTTTCAAAAGGAAAATTCAAATGGCATAAAATCTTTTTAAAAGGATTTATAAGTATTACAAATATATACAT
>NC_033651.1:456381-460729 GCF_001601855.1 Plasmodium reichenowi | reverse complement strand
ATATATACACATATATATATATATATATATATATATATATATATATAGATAAAAAAAAAAATACATATAAATGTATGTATAAATGTTATATTTTTTTTTTCTCTCTCTATAAACTTTAATTTTGAATATATAATGAAAATATAAATTTTTAAAAGATATAAAGAGTTTTAATTTTTGTTTTATAAGTTGAAAATAAAATATGTACATTATATGCATATGTTGTATTTAACACAAGGATACTGAATTATAATAATAAGGACAAAAAATTATATGTTTTATATTAAAACTATAGAATAAAGAGAAAGATATGGTGTTAATTATAATAAAAAGGCATTTAAAAAAAATTAAAATATATTAATGTCTGTGTTGTTATAATGGTAAAATACGTGTCAAAAAAGAAACACATAAAACAAATACAAATCATAGTATATACTATTATATATATATATATTATATATATATGTATATGTTTTTTTTTTTTTTTTTTTTTTTTTAACGACGGGATGTTTTTCCTATGGAACGCTTTCCTGAAAATAAGTGACGTGGCTTTAAGGACGGTATTGATCTGTCAGCCTCTCCTTTGGTACCTTTCGTAATTTTTTTATAAGCCATTTTATTTAATTTATAAGCTTTCTTTCTTTGTAATTCTGTTGATGTACTTAAAAATATTTTGGATAATTTATTTTCATCATTATATATATTATCTTTAATTTGTTTTTTCTTCGATATATCTTTTTTAACTTTTTGTTTTTTAACTATTGGTTGTTTATTTTTGTTTCTAGCTTTTTCAGTCATACTCTTAATAACTTTTTCTTTATCTAATTTCAAGTCTAGTAATTTCTTTTCTATTTCTTCAATATTTTTTTTTCTCTTATTATATATTTGAACATTTTGATCTTTTAATTTTGCATCTAATCTAACACTCTTTAATCTTAATTTCATTTTTTCTAGAATTTTTTGTGTCTTAAACCATAAAGGATCGATATTAGCATCCTTATCATATAATTCTTCTTCTTCTTTTTCTAATTCTAATAATTTTTTTTCTATATCCATATCTATAAAATCACTAATATTTTTTCCGTTATATATTTCTGGTATTACATCATATTTATATTCTTCTTTAATATCATATTTATTTCTAATATCTACAGAGTACACACCTGCTCCTCCATTTTCATTTTGAAGATCAATTTGTAATACTTTATCATCTGTTCTGTTACTTAAATAACTTTGTCGGCTTTTATTTTTCTTTTTTAATTTTAATTCTCTCATGGTATATTGTTTATTGGGATCGCCCTCCGTGGCGTTCGTTTGATCACATGGGGAAGTAATACTATTATCTCCATTTGTTGAATCGAACATGTTGTTTGTGGATTGCGTTTTTTCTTGGCGTAATATCCTTTCTCGTATGACCGATTCAGGTATAAATGGGGTTCTGTTCAGGTGTTTTTTTGTTTCATCCAATTTGGTGTTTAGCAATTGTTCTTGGTCCAATAGGATAGATTCAGCTTGATCACTTTTTAGCAAATCACATGCAGTTATTTTGGCTTGTTCTACTCCAACTCCTGTAAGCGTACTAAATGAAGAGAATTTAATAGGATTTTTGACATTATCAAGAATTTGTTTTATTAATAATTTATTATCAATAGATAAACTGTCCATATTGCATTTGTCAATTTTATTAAATCCGATAACAATAGATTTATTGGAGAAGACTGATTTAATAGAATAGAATAAGTTAATTTGTTCTTTTATGGTTAATCCACATTCTTCACTTATATCTATAATAAAAAGTATAACTCCGTTAATATGAGCAAGTGCTGTAATAGTAGTCATCTCAATAGTGTTTCTGTTTTCGAAGGCTCTATCTAATAATCCTGGTGTATCTATAATTTGATATTTGGTTAATTTATGATCAAAATGTCCTACATATAAATTTTTTGTAGTAAAAGAATAGGATTGAACATCTACATTGGCTCTTGATACAATATTCATAAAAGATGATTTACCTACATTTGGTGCTCCTGATAATATAATTGTTTTTTTATGAGGATTAATAGAAGGTAATCTTGATAGATTTTGTCGAACCTCTTCTAAATATAATAAACTAGGTTGTAATTTCTTGACTAATTTGCACATTCTACCTAGTGCACTTATTTTTAACATTTTACATTTATATAAAGACGAACTAAATTTTAAAAGTTTTATATAATCATGGCATATCCTTATTAATGATTTATTAACATAACTACATTGTCCTAATGATAACTTATAATGATCTCTGTCATATAATATATTTACTAAATCTGAATAAAACGGATGGATATCATCTAATTTAGGGAAATCATTTATTATATTTTGTAATTTTTCTCGAAATAATTCTTGACATATTTTAACCTTCCTCATATAAAAATTCCTAATCCTTGTTATCTTAAATCCTTTATGAATTTCGGTGGGTGTTTTCCTTTGTGTTTTTGATAATACCACATCCACAAGTTCTTTAGCACTAACTACAGGCTTTATATCTTTGAAGCGATAGAGATTGCTTTCTTTCATCTTGTATACCGTTATAAATAATAAAAAAAATTAAATATAAATAAATATATATAAATAAATATATATATATATAAATAAATAAATATATATATATATAAATATATATATATATATATAAATATATATATATATATATAAATATATATATAAATATATGTTATTTATTTATTCAAATGATGAGCATATAGATGCTTATCAACAAAAAGGGTATAATATACAAATACATATGTTTTTTCCAAAAAAATGTATTATTACTAATCAATAAATAAAACATAATATATATATATATATTTTATATTTATATTTTTCTTATTTTATTTTTTTAATAACATAAACTTATATATAAATAGATTAAATTAATTTCATATATATAATAAATAACGTCAGAAGAAAAATAATTATATAATTATTTAATTTTTATAAGGCCACAAAATGATATATATACATATATTTATTTATAATATGGTTATTATTATTTTACAAATATATAAATTTTCTTTTATATAAAATAATCTTAACGATAAATAATGTTATGTATTATTTGTTATATAAATTAATAATAACCTTCTAAATCTTTAAAAAAAAAAAAAAAAAAAAAAAAAAAAAAAAATTGTATATATCTAAAATATATATGTAACATATTATTTTATTTGTATAAATAAATAGTTATTATATAATAAATGTTTATTTATTTATTATATTAATATATAATATAATATATAATATTGTATTGGGTTCCTACAATAATATTATTAAAATATAATATATAGTTAAGGATATTCAATATATATATATATATAGAGAGAGCTAAATATTTTTGTTTTTTATAACATTTGAAGTATTAGTATATATTTATGTATGTATTTCATATATATTATATATATATTGTTATATATAATATTTGTATTATAATAAAGGTATAAAATATACATATATATATATATATATATATATATATATATATTCTTAGAGTTGTAAATTTAAATATGTATATTTTTGTAATATAATATTTATATCATTTCGACGTATCTGAAAATTTATATATATATATAATATATATATTTGTTATTATATATGCCAAATTATATTTATTTGTTTTTTTTTTTATTATTTTTTATTATTCGATGATTTTCCTTTTATTTAAATATATAAATATATATATATATATATTTATATATTATGTCATTTCTTCATATTTGTTATATATATATATGAGGACATAAGGGATGTTTTTCATATATACAATTGTATATATTTTTATTATGATTAAAACAATAATTTATGTGATCTCTGAAATGTTATATTAATATATATATTATAGAGATAAAAAATAAATGTAAGATCCTTTTTGTATATTTTTTTTTTTTTTTTTTTTTTTGTTTTTTCGAATTTCTTATTTTATGTAGAAATGATAAAAGCGGGGAAACATTATATTTAAATAGAACTTTTAAAAATTCAACAAAAACTAAAATATATGTCAATATTTATGACAATATTTATGTTTATGTTTTTCCCCTTGGATATGTTTTATACGTTCCTTTTGTATACATACCATAATGCATGTATGTAAGAACAAATAACTGTTATATATATAAAAAAAAAAAAAAAAAAAAAAATATATATATATATATATATATTATATATATAATATATATAATATATATTATATATTTAACATATATGTGTGTTTTTTTTTTTTTTTTTTTTTTTTTTTTTTAAACCAATATGTAAAGAATTTTATCATATTTTTGAAAAATATTAAGGTAAAAAAAAAAAAAAAACAAGAAGATAT
>NC_033651.1:448624-455981 GCF_001601855.1 Plasmodium reichenowi | reverse complement strand
AAAAAAAAAAAAAAAAAAAAAAAAAAAAAAAAAAAAAAAAAAAAAAAAAAAAAAAAAAAAAAAAAAAAAAAAAAATAATAAATAAAAAAAAAAAAAAAAAAATAAAATTTTTTTTTTTTTTTTTTTTTTTTTTTTTTTTTTTTTTTGTTTATGAAACAAAGGATATAGATAGTGTGCTAAGCATGCATATAGTCAGCTTTCTTATTTTTTTCTTTGCATTATTTTTTCCGATTTCTATCTGTTATAAAATAAATGGGGTATGTGATTTTTCGAGCGAAGGTCTAAGTTTGTTGCCAGAAGAAAAGTTAGATTTTTCTGCATCAAGGAATGTAGATAAATTATCTGATGAAAACAATGTAAGACATTGTGTACATTTTAGTAAGGGTTTTGAATATTTACGTTTTATATGTCCAATGAGAAAAGATAATTATGAAGGAATTGAAATTCGTCCTGTTGAATGTTTTGAATTTGTTCGTATTGAAGGAAGAGAACAAAAATTAGGTGAGATATTAAAAGGTAGTTTATATGAAAAAAGTATAAATGATAATATAATGACGAGAGATGTTTTTATTCCTCCAACTATTTATGAAGATATGTTTTTTGAATGTACATGTGATAATAGTTTAACCTTTAAAAATAATATGATTGGTATAAAAGGTATAATGAAAATCCATTTAAAAAAAAATATTTTATATGGATGTGATTTTGATCATGATGAAAAATTAATGAAAAATAAAACAGCATTTACAAATTTTTATGATAAACAAAAAATTTTATCATTAATAGATAATAATAATAATAATAATGATGATGATGATGATGATAATAATAATAATAATAATAATAATATTACTTGTAATGTTACTATTAAACAATCACAAGTTTATTTAGGAATTATATGCCCAGATGGATATATTTTATATCCAAATGATTGTTTTAAAAATGTTATATATGATAATAATATTATTATACCATTAAAAAAAATTATACCACATGATATTTTATATCATCAAGACAAAAACAAAAGAATTACTTTTGCTTCATTTACTTTAAATATAAATGAAAATCCACCAAGATTTACATGTTATTGTATTAAAGATCAAACAAATATTAATAATCCACTTATTGTAAACTTCCATTTTTCAAATCAAGAAACATCATATGCAACAAAAAATACAAATCTGTTCTTTTATTTTATTCTTATCTTTCCTTTTCTTTATTTTATTTTGTTTTTATAAATAACACACATAAAGGAAAATTCATATGTACAAAAGGGTACGTTAATACATACATATATATATATATATATATATATGTATATATGTGTGTTTCAAAATATATATTTATACGTTCAAGAGAAAAAAAAAAAAAAAGAAAAAGACGTAACACCACCCAGTATATTACATATACACCTTTCTTTTCTTATTCTTTCTTCTTTTTTTTTTTTTTTCTTTTATTTATTTATTTTTTATTTTTCTTTTATTTATTTTATGTTTTTTTTTTTTTTTATCTGTTAATTCATAGAATTTTCATTTTTTATCTTTATTTGAAAAAAATTATATTTCTTTCATTTTTTTTTTTGTTTTTATAATTTTTTTTTATATATTTACTTATATTATATTGCATTATATTTTTTATTTTTTGGTTATATAAAACGACTCATTTCATCTGATATAAAAAAAAAAAAAATAATTCGCATTTAAGCACTTGCATTTATTAAATGGTTGGAATTTTTCATAGTGAAAAGGACAATATAAAGGGATAAATGTGTATTATATATATATATATATTTATATATTTGATTATTTATCAGATCTAGAAATTTTGTGCAATCAACAAATTTTCCTTTTTTTAAAAGCAAAATTATAAATATGATATAATATATATATATATTATAAACATTATAAACATTATTTTTTTATGTACACATTTTTACCACCCACATATAGTGTGAAAAAAAAAAAAAAAAAAATAAATAAAATAAAAAAAAATAAAAAATAAAATAAAATAAAATAAAAAAAAAAATATATATATATATATAAACATTTTTATATATATAAACATTTTTATATATATACACATTTTTATATATATACACATTTTTAAATATAAACACCTTTTTATATATATACACATTTTTATATATATTATATTGTTTAATTTAAATAAGGTGTGTGTACACCCCAAATTTTTATTCAGATATACAAATAATTTATCAATTTTATTACGCATAATTATTTCAGATATAAATTTTTTTTTTTAAAGTATGATAAAATTAGGTAAGAAGTATTGTTTAGGGATATCCTTTGTATTATATATTTTGTTGTCTGTTTGTGAAGGGTTTAAAAGTTTAACATGTGACTTTAACGATGTATATAAATTAGAATTTCACCCTAATCAACAAACAAATGTTACTAAATTATGTAATTTAACTCCTAATGTATTAGAAAAAGTAACAATAAAATGTGGTTCAGATAAATTAAATTATAATTTATATCCTCCAACTTGTTTTGAAGAGGTATATACTCTTAGGAATATGATGCATTTAAAAAAAATAAATGAGTTTGTAATCGGATCATCAATGCTTATGAGACGTAGTTTAACACCAAATAAAATTAACGAAGTTTCTTTCAGAATTCCACCTAATATTATGCCTGAAAAACCTATATATTGTTTTTGTGAAAATAAAAAAACAATAACTATTAATGGTTCAAATGGAAATTCTTCAAGTACCAAGGAAATAATAAATAGAGGAATAGTTGAAATTATTATACCTTCATTAAATGAAAAAGTTAAAGGATGTGATTTTACAACAAGCGAATCTACAATTTTCTCAAACGGATATAATATTAATGATATATCTAATAAATCATCAAATAATCAACAAGATATTGTATGTACTGTTAAGGCACGTGCTAATGATTTAATCGGATTTAAATGCCCAAGCAATTATTCTGTTGAACCACATGATTGTTTTGTTAGTGCATTCAATTTAAGTGGGAAAAATGAAAACCTAGAAAATAAACTTAAATTAACAAATATAATTATGGATCATTATAATAATACTTTCTATTCAAGATTACCAAGTTTAATTTCTGATAATTCGAAATTCTTTTGTGTATGTTCAAAAGATAATGAAAAAAAATTAGTCTTTACCGTAGAAACAAGCATTTCATCAAGTAATACTAAACTTGCTTCAAGAGACAATACATACAAAGATTATATATCCAACTCATCTTTCTTAACCTTTTCATCATATTATGCCCTCATCACTTTTATTATCACATCATTCTTATCATTCATCTTATAAACAAAAAAAAAAAACAACAAAAATATAATATATTCAAAATATTACACAAAATTATACATATATATGGACTTAGAAACAACTCAAATTTTTTTCATAAGAATGATATTATATATATATATATATATATATTTTACATATATATATGTTATTTTTTTTTTTTTTTTAAGTTTAATTTCATAGTTTTAATAGCAGATAAAAAAAAAAAAAAAAAAGGATAAGAAAAGAAAGGAATTTTTTTTTTTTTTGTATATATTTTTAATTTTTAATTTTTTGTTTTAGTACTGAATAATTTTAAAAGAACCATTATTTTTTAATTAATATCAAATCTTATGAATATAAGCACATATGCATATTATATATATATATATATATATATATATATATATATATATATATGTATACTGTTTTAAGAGATTAAAACGCTTAGAAATAAAAACAGTTATAATATATATATTAACATTATAATATAATTTCATATGTTACTACAAAATTATTATAAAAGTCATTATAAAAATCATTGTTGTTCTATATATAATGTTCTTTATAAATTAACATTTAAAGAGAAAAATTCTCAATGGATTAAATAATCTAAAAATAAAAAAATAAAATGTATATGTATATATATATATATATATATATATAATATTTTAATAATTTCATGTGTTACTACAAAATTTTTATAAAAGTAATTATGAATATCCATGTAAAATTCATTGTTGTTCTATATATAATGTTCTTTATACATTAACATTTAAAGAGAAAAATTCTCAATGGATTATATAATCATCTAAAAATAAAAAAAAAAAAAAAAAAAAAGAAATACAGTAAATATATTTTATATATATATATAATATGATTATAAAAATATATCCCAAAAAATATTTTCAAAATGTCGAAAATGAAGAATTCATTTCTATATATACTTTTAAATATTTGAAAACAATTTTGTAAATAATTATTATATTATATTATATTATATCATATTATATCATATCATATTATATCATATCATATTATATCATATTATATCATATTATATCATATCATATTATATCATATCATATTATATCATATCATATTATATCATATCATATTATATCATATCATATCATATTATGCTTATTTTTTATTTTCTTTTAAAAAATGCTGTGCGAGAAATGTAACGAAAAAAATGTTTGTATGATGAGACCATCTAATAAAGAAAAATTATGCAAAGAATGTTTTATAGAAAGCTTTGAAGAAGATGTTCATGATACAATTTTAAAGAAAAGAATGTTTGAAGATAATGATAAAATTTGCATAGCCGTTTCAGGCGGAAAAGATTCAAGTGTACTTGCTCATGTACTTGTTAATTTAAAAAAAAAATATAATTACAAATGGGAATTATTTTTACTTGCCATTGATGAAGGGATTAAAGGTTATCGTGACGATTCTTTAAAAGTTGTTTATAAATTAGAAAAATTATATAATTTACCATTAAAAATATTGAAATTTGAAAATCTTTTTTCGTATACAATGGATGATGTTGTAAAATTTATAGGAAAAAAAAATAATTGTACAGTCTGTGGAGTCTTCAGAAGACAATCATTCGAAAAAGGAGCCTTATTATTTAATGCAACAAAACTTGTTACAGGACATAATGCTGATGATTTGGCGGAAACGATTTTAATGAACATGTGCAGAGGTGATATTGACAAGCTAGCGAAAAATGTAAATGATCTGAGTAATGCAGATCATATGAACAAAAAATATAATTGTACAGGTGATAGCCAAAATGGAATAAAAAATTTAGAAAATGTACAAAATGGACCTGAACAAGTAAGGCAAAAAAAATATAAAAATTATGAGAATATTGATAATAATGATAATAATGATTATAATGATAATAATGATTATAATGATAATAATGATAATTATGATGATATTATATTAAATGATATTATGAGTGAGAGGTTAAATGAAAAGTGTAGTTGTATAAATAATAATTTGAATAATGATGGGGGAAAGAAAAATAAGGAAATGCAGAAATGTGAACAATATTACGAGGAAAAATATAATAATGATGATAATAATAATAATGATGTTAATAATAATAATAATGATAATAATAATAATAATGATAATAATAATAATAATAATAGTAATAATAGTAATAATAATAATAATAATAGTAATAATAGTAATAATAATAGTAATAATAATAATAATAATTCTTTTTTTTTACCAAGATTAAAGCCTTTAATGTGGTGTTATGAAAAAGAAATTGTTTTATATGCCTTTCATTTAAAATTAGATTATTTCAGTACAGAATGTACTTATTCTCCGAATTCATTTCGTGGGAACTTGAGATGTTTTATCAAAGACATTGAATTGATTAATGCACAGTTTATTTTAAACATTATTCATTCAGCTGAATTTTTTTATGTTAATTCGATAAATCAAAAAACGTTAAATGTATGTATAAAATGTGGTGCGTATACTTCGAATAAGATATGTAAAGCTTGTTTAATAATTGATGGTTTAAATAATTATACGGATAATTCTTTTCTATACTCTAATAAAAAAAAAACCAAGAAAAAAATATCTATACATTTTGATAATAAGAAAGTTGAAGGATAAAGAAATGTAAAGGATGTGTTTAAAATATAAACCATATTAAAAAAAAAAAAAAAAAAAATTAAAATAGCACGCGATGTTTTATGGTTCAGTGTTGAAATTGTTTTATTCTCTATATTTTTTTTTTTTGTATCAATATAATATAATATATATATATAATTGTTTCATTTTTTTATTATTATCACTTTATATTTTTTTTTTATTTTTTTGTACCTTTTCCTTAATTTTTTTTAATGTACATACATATAAACCTTTTAGCTATTATAAAATTTGAGATGAATATATTTATTTTAAATGACTGCACTTAATATTTGTAGATAAATTAGTATGTGTATATAACAAATGTGTACATATAATGTTTTAATATATATTACCTTTTTTTCTTTAGGATATATATCATATTTATAAAAGGAAAATTAATTTATTCATTTTAAAATTGTAATATATATATATATATATATATATATGTATATATATGTATGAATATATATACATTGTCCTTATTTTATTTGTTTTTGTATAAGAATTAATATTGATAAAATTATGTTAATCAGAATATATTTTATAGATTTCTCTGTTGAAAAGAATTATTTAAAAAAGTTTTTTGTTATTCTTAATAAATGACTATTAATTGTTTTATATCATGTTGGCATAATTTTGTTTCTTAATATAGTTAATCATTATAAATATATATATATATATGTTTTTTTTTTTTTTTTTTTTTTTTTTATTATATGTGTGTCTTTTTCACATTTGTATAAAAAGTAAACTTTTTATTGTTAATTATTTAATTAAAATAATATATATGTTCATATATATATATATATATATATATATATATATATATATATATATATTATATGTTTCATAATTTGACTGTTGTCATTTATCTTTCAGTTTAATTTTTTGATTTTTTTTTTGAGATGGGACAAAGAAATGAAGGGGAGAACATCATTGAGAATATTTATGAATCATCTTTGAAGAAAGTAGGAGAAAGAATAGAGAAAGGAAAATTAATATTAAGAGCAGAAAAAGAAAATGAAATAAATTTTAAAGATATGGAAGGATATATAAAAAATCATATGAATGAAATGACAAAACTTGTAAAGGATGCAAAATTTATAAAATCTTCAACTAGTTATAATTTGAAAAATTGTTATAATTCATTTGTTAAATGTGAGGAATTGTTAGAGCAACTATCAACAAATAATATAAACACAAAAATTGATGATATTTTTAGTAATATAATTATAGAAATAAATAATAAATGTAAGCCAGTTGTATTATAATTTTTTTTTTTTTTTTTTTTTTGATTTAAATTTTTTTTAAAAATTTTAAAAAAAAAAAAAAAAAAAAAAAAAAAAAAAAAAAAAAAAAAAATAAAAATAAAAAAAAAAAAAAATAAAAAAAAATAAAAATTATTTTTTATAT
>NC_033651.1:446303-448353 GCF_001601855.1 Plasmodium reichenowi | reverse complement strand
AAAAAAAAAAAAAAAAAAAAAAAAAAAAAAAAAAAAAAAAAAAAAAAAAATATATATATATATATATATATATATATGTGCATATGTATATGTGTTTATTTATTAAATAACTGATTTTTTTTAAAACGTCAAATATACCAAAAAAAAATGTAAATAAAATAAATTAAATTAATTATGTATATAAATGGAGACAAAAAAAAATAGTAGATATATTTTTATATGTTTATATTTTTATATGTTTATATTTTTATATGTTTATATTTTTATATGTTTATATTTTTATATGTTTATATTTTTATAAGTTTATATTTTCATATGTTTATATTTTTATAAGTTTACATTTTCATATGTTTATATTTTTATATGTTAGTTGTATATGGTGTTTTACTTCTTACACTTGCTCATTTATTTCTTTTGTTTATTTATTTGTTTGTTTGTTCAATTGAACCAAAGGTTACTCATTTGTACATATGCTTATACACATCAAGTATGTATCTCCTCTTCGATGTATCCTTTTTGAAATTTTTTCGAGGTTCCATTGCTGGGTATTTTTGTTTGTGATGGATAAAATTGGTCGTAATAATATTTGTATTAAGAATAAGTTTATGTAAATGTTCATTAGCTAATTGAAATGATTTATGTATAATTTTATTTTCTTGTTCATTTATATTTTCCTTAAAATAAGTTTGAATAGATTTATTTGTAGGTATATCTTTATTTTGTATATTATTATGAATACCAAAACATAAGTTCATATAATTATAATCTTTTAAATGATTTATTATATTTGCATGTAAAATATTATAAAAATCGCTACCTAACTTTTCATGAATTTTGACATATGTTTTTATTTTATATTTTCCTATAGGTCTATATATATCAGGAATTATTATACATACATTTTTTTTTATAACATTATTATAATTCATATAATTTAATATATTCTTTATTCTTATACCATTTATATCAAAAATAGAGGTAATTGGTTGTATTAATATAATATTATTTTGTTCACTTATATATGAATTAATATAACTTATTTTAATCCATTCATCAAAATAATTTTTTTTTTTAAAATACTCTAAAAACATTCTACTTATATCTCCTTTCTTTTGTTGTCCTATAAAACTATTTATTATATCGTTACCAAGGCTTATTAGTATATTCATCTTTTTATTACATAGGGTATAATATTTTGTATTCAAAAAAAATATATATCCATGTGTATAAAAACATTTATATATATATATATATATATATATATATATATAATAATTTATATATAATAAATTTCAAGAATTTAGACATATAAAGATTCCCAAGGAAATTAGTATGAACCCCATAAGGGAATTTAAAGTTAATCGTTTTTTAAAAATTACAAGTTCAGTAATATATGTGAAAAAAAAGGAACAGGTGTTACATAGCGGCATAACTAAGGATATATCATGTTTACTTAATAAATAATAATAAAATAAAGAACCTATTTGATTTAATATATAGGGTACTATAATATAATAATTTGTAAATATTGAAAGAATATTTTCTTTATTTATATTTTCATTATTTGCTTTATAAGTACATCCTTTTTTCATAAAAGCGTTAGTACATCCCCATAATATTCCTATTATGAGGTATACAAAAAAGTACATCTTTCAGGGGCTCTAATCCAAAAGCAGTTAATATAAAAAAAACAAAATAGAAGAATTAATAAAATAAAAAATAATATAATGTGAAAAAAATATAATGTGAAATAATATTATGTGAACAAAATATAATGTGAAATAATATTATGTGAACAAAATATAATGTGAATTAATATAATATGAATTAATAAAATATGAATTAATATAATATGAATTAATATAATATGAATTAAAAAAATATGAATTAATAAAATATGAAATATAATAAAATTTATATTATATTTATTCATATTATCATGTACTTATTTATATTGTCATTAATTCCTTTTTTTATTTTTTATTTTGTTTAAATGTATCCTAGTAAATATAAAAAAAAAAAAAAAAAAAAAAATAGCTGTGGGAATTAT
>NC_033651.1:439874-445966 GCF_001601855.1 Plasmodium reichenowi | reverse complement strand
ATAAAATAAAAAAAGGTTTATGTATGTAACGTTTCATTTAACCACATTAAAAAAAAACACACATATATTATATATATATATATATATTTAAAATATATGCACTGGACATATTTTTATTTAAAGAAACTATTATTATGTATCAAAAGTATGGCATTATATATACACACACACATATATATATATATATATACATTTGTATGTTTAAGTTTATGTAATTTTTTTTTTTTTTTTTTTTTTTTTTTTTTTTCTTTTTTTTATATTACCAATTTGTGAATTTTTTATTATACATTATTATTTAAAAAGAAAATGTTGTTAGATTTATCAAATAATAATTTGAAAAGTTTAGAGGACTGTGATATTATCTTAGAAAAGTTGATTGAGTTAAATTTGGATTACCCAAGTATAACCTATTTAAACGTTTCTCATAATAATATAAAATCGATAAAAGGATTAAGAGCTTTTGAAAATTTAAGAGTTTTGAATATATCCCATAATGAAGTGATATCCTTAGATGATGACTATATTCCATGTTGTACGGAAAAAATTATAGCTGACCATAATTTATTAACAGATATATGTTTTAAGGGAATTGAAAAGGTAGAGGAAGAATATGATGAAGAGATTTGTGAGGAAAATAATTCGTATGAAAAATATAATTACGAGAATGTATATAAAGGTAATGATGATGATAATGATGATGATAATGATGATGATAATGATGATGATAATGATGATGATAATGATGATGATAATGATAATAATGATGATGATGATGATGACATAAATTGTAATAATAATTTTTATTGTGATGAAGATGATAATATTTTGTGTGGGAAGGATATTATAAAAAATAAGACAAAGAATTATAAAAATAAGGATATAAAGAATAAGAAGAATAATTATCACATTGAACACGAGAAGAGGAATCAGCATAATAATAATCATGAGAAGAAAAAAGTTACAAGAAATAGATCTATATATGACTCTTTTAATACTAATATATTAAATGAGAAGAATATGTACACAAATAAGAACTTACCCTTAAATAAATTAATTTATCTTGATGTTAGTTATAATAATATAAAAAAATTAACAACATTTGAAAAATATTTACATATAATAAATAAAAATAAAAGAGAAAAAAATGATTCATGTTCTGATGATGCTTATATGAATAATTTTATTTCTAATAAAACAGAACAAGATGTTATGATTTTATTTTTTAATTCTTTAGAAACTTTACATTTAAGAGGTAACCAATTAACTAATCTCAAAGGTCTAAGCGTTTTCAAAAATTTAAAAGTTCTTGATTTACGTTCCAATTTTATTAATCATCCTGTACAATTATTTTATATTTTAGATAATAAAAACTGGCTTAAGAAATATCAGAAAAATAAAATGGAAAGGAAAGATACCAATTATTATTCTTATTTTGTTTATATCTTAAAAAAATATAAAAATTTTAAAAACCTACAGAATCTATTTCTTCAAGGAAATAATAAAGTTCTCAAACCAAAATATTTATTTATGAGTGTATATAATGTTTTGAAAAATATTAACGTTAAAAGGAAGTTAAGCACTGATGTTATCACGGATAACCTCTCCTTAGACGTATCCAAAAAAAAAAAAAAAAAAAAGAATTTTGTGCACAATGGTGAGTCGGACGATGAACGAAATGAAGCTGGAGGGTATGTGGATTGTGAAGGGGAAAATAAAAAGTACGATGAAGTAGAGGAGGGGGAAGGAGAAGAATACGAAGGAGAAGATGAAAATGAAGATGAAGATGAAAATGAAGATGAAGATGAAGATGAAAACGAATACAAATACAAATACAAATACGAATACGAATACGAAGACGATATGGAAAATGATAAAAATGAAGAAGAAGATTTTATAAAGAATGTTGAGGAAGAGCATTCTAGTTTGAACCGAAAGAATAAGAAAAAAGGAACCGAATTAAATAACCGTTTGGAAGAAAAGGAAATATTTGATGAAAAAATAAAAAAAGACAAAATGGATGATCATAATATTAACGAATATAAGGATAATATAAAAAATTGTCCTAACAATATAGATGAAGAAGAATCATTTTACGAAGATGATAGTTCGAATGAATATACTTATATAATGGAAAAAATGGGGAAATCATCTAACAAGATTAATAAATTGGAAAACAATAAAAATACAAATAATTATTTAAGTGACATAACACATGAAGAAAAAGAAGTTTATGATGATACTTCTCAAGACAACGGAGAATCGAATATAAATAGGTCTTCGAAATGTTCTCCCTTATATAGCGAAGATGATACAGAAATTGAAAGTAACGAAGAAGAAGAATATGCACTGATAAAGAAAAGGAATAATAAAGAAAATGAAGAAAAAGGATATTATGGTGATAATAATAATGATGGTGATAATAATGATGGTGATAATAATGATGGTGATAACAATAATGATGGTGATAACAACAATGATGATGATAATAATGATGGTGATAACAATAATGATGGTGATAATAATGATGGTGATAATAATGATGGTGATAACAATAATGATGATGATAATAATGATGGTAATTATTATGGTGAAGGAAAAAAGGTTAAAGAGAAAGATAAAAGTTTATCTATAAAAGACACGTTTAATAATAAAAATTTATATTCTTGTAAAACAAGGGAAAAAAAATTTTTATATTCAACTTATGATGATGAAGATGAAAAAAAAATCGATGATCTCATTAAACATATTAGTTATAGTGTAAGCAGGAATTCTTCAAATATTATGTCGTCTCAAAATTCATGGAAAAAAAACGAAGAATGTATAAAAGTGAAAAGTTGTGATAATAATAAAAGAGAATTTGTCTGGGATAATGGACAAACAGAAGAAAATCAGGTTCAAAATAAAAATAGAGAAAGAGATAATATTAAGAAGAAAAATTTGAATACTAAAGAAGAGAATTATATATCTGAAGTATCAAATGGGTCATATGTAGAAAAGGCATATAATTGTAAAAAAAATATTTATAAATATAAAAAAAGTGATGATAACATAAACAAATCTCTTTTGAATAAAAAAAACATTTTTCCATTATGTGAAAGACATAACGAAGAATACTTAAATGAAAAAATAAATAATAAGAATACAAATAATAATGTAAATATTAACCATGAGAATAATATTATATTAAATACAAAAGAACGTTGTTCTTATACAAAACATTGTCATAAGAATGATAGAGAGAATAATAAAATAAAGAAAAATAAAATGGAGATTACAATGAATTCATTAGATAAAAGGTATAAACAAAATGAAGGAAGAAACATTTGCCTTCCATCTGTTTTAAAAAAAAATAAAAAGACTAATGATGTACTTAAAGAAATATTGTACAAAAATAGAGACATGGATAAGTCAACTCTAACCAACTTTTCTTCTATAGAGGAGAGTAATATGTTTGATAGCGACTGTGAAGAAATGATGCTTACATCGAATAGTGACGATATAAATATTAATAAAGAAAAGATGAATATGGATGATTATAATAAAATGATAGGGACTATAGAAAAAATGATCCAATATAAGAACAGTAAAGAAAAAGGTATTATCGATGATGGTGATATTTGTATTTCTAAGCAGGAGAATGCACAAGGTATATTTAATGAAAAAAGGAAAAAGGAGCAACTAAATAAGCAAGGCACAAATGGAGTCATGAATGAAGACCCAAATAAAGTTATACATGGAGTCATGAATGAAGACCCAAATAAAGTTATACATGGAGTCATGAATGAAGACCCAAATAAAGTTACACATGGAGATAAAGATAAATATAAAATTGAAGATTCTCTATACAATGATGAGGAAAAAAAAGAACTGTGCAATATTTTAAATATTTCTTATAAAAAGAATAAGACTAATTATTGTGATGACAACAATTTAAAGACAGAGAAATGTAATATCCAAAGGAATATTAAAAACGAAATGAATATAAGCAATAGTAACAAAGATATGTGTATATACAAAATTGAGGAAGGGAAAGAAAATGTAACATATAAATGTAATCATAAAAATAAGTTACCAATGTCGAACCCACAAAATAGAAAGTTATATCATGCTTGTTCATCTTTTAAATCAGAATCTACAGATGTAACAGAAAGAACAATGAATATGGATAAGAAGTTAATAATAAAAAAAAATATTTTAAATAACGATTCTTTAAATATAAATAATCTGAAAAATATAAAGGACTTAATAATATCAAAGAATATGATGAATATACAAGCTTATCCTATACATATTCAAAATAATAAGGAAACAAAAAAATGGAATAAAAAAGAAGAACATGATCATAATATGTCTTCTATGATAAAGGATACTTTGTTAGTAGAAAAAAAAAT
Organism: Plasmodium reichenowi; assembly: GCF_001601855.1. Classification (NCBI taxonomy): domain Eukaryota; phylum Apicomplexa; class Aconoidasida; order Haemosporida; family Plasmodiidae; genus Plasmodium; species Plasmodium reichenowi. The sequence continues at coordinate 441,575 of NC_033651.1, read as the reverse complement.
ACCTAAAAATGAAGGGGTTAATGATTATATAAATGAAAAAAAAAATGAAAGTATTATAAAGAGAAATAATTTATCACAAAGTAATCATAAAGTTACATGTATAAAAAATATACAAGATGTGAATATATTAAAAGATACAGAAAAATATAATGACAAAAATAGTATGCTATGTAATAATTTGGCGTTATATTTAAAAGATGCTTGTTTAAATTTGGGTAAGGAAAAACAATACACTAATAATTTATTAGAAGAAAAAAAAAAGTTAGAAAATGAAATAAAAATTATGAACACACAAAAAGATATTTATAAAAAGAAAATCAAAAACTTAGAAAAATTATGTATTGAGAAAAATAAAATTACAAAAAAATATAAAAATATGAATAACACATTAAAATCTTTTGAACATATGAAAATCGAAGTTCCTAAGGGCGACATGCATTCTCAAAATGAATATATAGAAAATACAATGGAGAAGTTATATGTAATATTAAATTAGGAATCTAAGCAAATATATAAAATTATTGAATAGATAAATATAAACATGAATATAAATATATATATAATTATATATATATATATATATATATATATATATATATATATATATATATATATTTATTTATTTATTTTATTTTAATTTTTAGAACGTATTCTTTGATGCTTTTGGAGAGGAGCATATAATAACCAAAATGTAAGAAGAAAAAAAAAAAAAAATTCAAAAAGTGTAAAAATGTAGAAATTGAATATATAAGGATATATATATATTTATATTTATATTTATTTATTTATTTATTTTTGTAGGATTGAAAGTTTAGCTGATGTTTATATTAAAAAGGAAAAAAATACAGAAATGAAAATGATAGAACACAAGAAGGTAATAATATATATATATATATATATATATATATATATATATATGCGTGTTTATCTGTGTGTGGTATATTTTCTCATGTCTTTGTATATATATATATATATATATTTTATTTATATACTAATATGCTATCCTTTATTTTATTGGAAGGAATTGGATTTGTTAAAAAACGTCGAGGAAATTGTAAAAAAGAAAGATCAATATTACAACGAATTATTAAAAAAAAATGAAATTATAAAGAGGTAAAATAAATATACACATATACATAATACATACATACATAAATACATACATATATATATATATGTGTCTATTATTATATTTTTATTCTTAAAATTGTTTCATTTTATATATCTTATTATTTTATTTTTTTTCAAGTTTAAATATCAACCTAAATAACATAACCAAAAGCGTTGCTGATATGAAAAAGAGCATAATCGAAAATGAAAACAAATCAAGGGCGTTATTAATGGAGTTATCAAAAAAAGACTCAATTTTAAAAGATATGGAAAAAAAGATCCTACTAATGGTAAGGCGAATATTATAAGTGCATAAAAAAAAATATATATTTTTTGTATAAATTATATATATATATATATATATTTCTTTTTTAGAAAGGAAAAGAAAAGGAATTTGAAATTGAAAGAACTAAAATAATGGAGCTCCTAAAAGATAACGGTAAAAAAGAAGAACATAAGAATGCACATGGATAAATATATCATATGTATAATATATATATTACACATATTTATATATATATATATATATATTTTTTTTTTTTTTTTTTTTTTTTTTTTTTTTTTTTTTTTTTTTTTTTTTTTTTTTTTTTT
>NC_033651.1:438023-439474 GCF_001601855.1 Plasmodium reichenowi | reverse complement strand
AAAAATAAAAATGAAAAAAAAAAAAAAATGTAAAAAATAAAAATATACAAAATTTATAAATAAATATATATATATTTTTTTTTTTTTTTTTTTTTTTTTTTTTTATTTTTTTTTTTTTTTTTTATGTGTTATTTTTAAGATGGCAACGTGAAGAGCATAAAAGAATACAAAGACGAGGTTAAAGCACTCGAAGAAAAATTAAAAATCTATATAGATAAATCTAAAAATAAAATGAATGACAAAAATTATGAGAAGATGGTAGATAAATTACATGATGAACAAATAAAAATACACTCATTATTAACAGAAAAAGAAAAAATTATAAATGAAAAAAATATTCAAATTGATCATTTAGAAAATCAATTACAATCATGGGCAGATGAAGCTACTAATTGGGTTGTGATGGCTGATAAGCATGCCAAACTTATAACAAAACACAACATATTAAAGGTAACAAAAAAAAAAAAAAAAAATTAAAAAAAAAAGAGTACATTCTATAAATATAAAATTAATAGGACAACATATTTTATACATAACATATAGTTTGCATAAACAAATTGTATGTCTATTCCAAATATGTATTTATTATATATGTATTATATGTGTATTTTATTTTATTTTATTTTTATTTTTTTTTCATTATGCAGAAAAATTATGAAGAATTGAAATTAAAATATATTATGGATATGAAATACATCCAGTCAAATAAAAATGAAAAAGTTAAGGAACTCATAAAAAGGTTTTCATAAATATTAAATGGAACAAAAAAATATACATATATATAAAAATATATAATTTTATTTCTATATTGTTTATTTTATTTTATTTTATTATTTTTATTTTTTATTTTATTTTTTGTTCTTGTTCTATTTAAAAGAATATTATTTGTTTTACTTTATTTTTTTTTTTTTCCCCCTTTTAATTTGCTTTTATATTGAAATATAAAATCTGACCATACAAGTTATGTTGTCATTCAAATAATTTTCTTATTTTTCAAACTGTTGTTTAAAAAATATATTTATATCATATATACATCATATTTTTGTATGTGTGTATTTATTTATAACCTTTTAAAAATATGCGAAGGAAAATAATTGATTAATATTTTTTGTATATGTCGATGAGGAAAGTATTACAATAATATATAAGAATATTTTAATTATATTTTTAACGTATTAAAAAATATGGTGCTTCTTTCGTATATAATATTATATCTGTGTACAATTAAAAGGAAATAAAAGAAATGAAATGAAATGAAAAGGAAAGAAAAGAAAAGAAAAGAAAAGGAAAGAAAAGAAAAGAAAAGGAAAGAAAAGAAAAGAAAAGAAAAGAAAAGGAAAGAAAAGAAAAGAAAAGAAAAGGAAAGAAAAGGAAAGAAAAGGAAAGAAAAGGAAAGAAAAGAAAAGGAAAGAAAAGAAAAGAAAAGAAAAGAAAAGAAAAGAAACGAACAA
>NC_033651.1:436065-437695 GCF_001601855.1 Plasmodium reichenowi | reverse complement strand
AAAAAAAAAAAAAAAAAAAAAAAAAAAAAAAAAAAAAAAAAAAAAAAAAAAAAAAAAAAAAAAAAAAAAAAAAAAAAAAAATATACATATATATAGTGTTACATATCAATATCTATTTATGTTACTTTTTTGAAAATTAAAAAAAAAGGATTTGTACAGTTATTTTATTATTTTATATTATTTTATTATTTTATATTATTTTATTATTTTTTATTATTTTTTTTATTTTTTATTTTTTTTTTTTTTACATCTCTTAAAAATATATAAATATATATTTTAATATTATATGAATTATGAATTTTTTATTATATTATTTTTTAATATTGTTAATAACTATAAAAAGCTTCAAAAAAAAAAAAAAAAAAAAAGCATCATATGTAAGAAAAATATATATATATTGAATTTTTTTATTTAACCTCTTACGAATGCACTCTTTTTTAATATATATATATTATATGTACACCTACATATATATATATATATATATTATATATATAATATATATAATATTTTTTATGGTGGAGAAAAAATAAAAAGAATAAATGTAAGGAATAGAAAGAATATATATATATTATATAAATATATATATATATATATATAATATATGTATATTTTTATATATTTGAAACAGAAAGTGAATATATTAATAATAAATAATAAATATACTTTAATACTTTATATTTATATTATTATATAAATATCATTTTATTTTTTCACAAAACATATTTATATTGCAATATATATATATATATATATATATATATATATATATATATTATGTATATGTAAATATATTTATATATATAAATATATTTTTATTATATATTTAAAACTGTAGAATTTTAATATATATATGTATTTATATAAATATAATATTATTTATTCTATATTAAAAAAAATATATAATATAAAAATAAATAAATAAATATACATACCATATATACATACATAACATTATATATCTATTTTTTATATGATATAATAAAAAAAATAAATATAAATGTTTATAAATATAAAATTTTTAAGAAATAAATATTAATGTAATATGAATTAATTTATAAAAAACAATATATTTATATATGACAAGAGAAAAAAATTTGTGGCTTAATTATAAATAAATATTGTTTATATTAAAAAAATAAAAAATAAAAAATAAAACATATATAATATATAATATATTTATATATATATATTTTTTTTTTTTATTTATATATTTTTTGTTTATATTTTTCTTCCGATTATTGTTGCGGGTACGATTTTGAATATATATATTATTAAAATTTGATAGTATATTTATTTCTTGTTATTTTTTAAAAATGGCTGAGGTGAGCCCCGTTGAAGAAAATGTAAGTGAGGAGATAGTAAGTTTTGAAGAAGAAGTTGAAACGTTTTTAATAAATTTACACGATTTCGTTTATCATCGAAATGCTGAAGCTATAAAGAAATTGTTTGACACGGATTTTTATAGCATATCTGAAATATATTTTAAGAATATAAGATGGCCTTCAATAAAATTGGTTGATATATTTTATAAACAGAAAAACCGATTTCATAATTTGATTCATTCATTATATGAAGAGTTATATTATCGTCATGTATTTATAATAAAAGATATAACTTTAGAAGATCG
>NC_033651.1:430993-433165 GCF_001601855.1 Plasmodium reichenowi | reverse complement strand
TTTTTTTTTATAAAAATATAATTTTATATTTTTTTTATATTTTTTTTTTTATTTTTTTTTTTTTTTTAATAAATTTTATTTTTTAAAAAAATTTTAACTTTTTAAAAAAAAAAAAAAAAAAAAAAAAAAAAAAAAAAAAAAAAAAAAAAAAAAAAAAAAAAAAAAAAAGAAAAAAAAAAAAAAAGTTATGAGAAGTTTTTTTTTTTTTTTTTTTTATCCTATTTTAATGTTGAATATAAAAAAATAAAGAGAAAGAAATATGCACACATAAGGGAAATATATATATATATATATATATATTTATTTATTTATTTATTTATTCTTTTGCACATTATTTTAAATATGAGCGAAATAGGATTTATTTCTCACCCTCCCCCTGAACCAGACTTTTGGATTTATTTTGCGAAATATTTGAGAAATACATGGGTTCAGGTGAAAAAAATTATGACATATATATATATATATAATACTATTGTTGTTTCTTATATTATAATATATTATATATGCATATATTTTTTATTGTTATATTTTTTAGTGGGCTATTGTATTTGTTCCTTTTATTCTTTTCGTCCTCTACTTAAAATTAACAATGCGTAAAACGAAAAAAAGATGAAATATATATATATATATATATATGTGTGTGTGTATATATATAATTTATATATATTTTTTTTTTTTATATATTATAAATTTTTCGTACAGATTTCACATGTTAAACTATATAATAAAAATATGTTTGTACATCTTCATATATGTATTTACACCTATGAAATATTTAAATTAAATCTTTATTTCTTATTTATAATTTTTTATTCTATTGTAGCCTCTTTCCATATGAATGAAAAAGAACATTCGGACGAACAATTTAAATTTAGAGACATGAAAGGAATTCGAAAAAGGAGGAACACCATGAGTAATAATAGTTTATAGGGTTCATAAAGAATACACCACATTTTACCTTATATTTATCTAATAATCAATATAAAAATATGTATTTATTATTGTAAAGTTGAATATAAGAAGAGCATTTTTTTTCTTTTTTTTTTTTAATTAAGATATAATTAATTTAATAAGTTAATGATGTATTAAGATAACATAAATGTTTTTATATTATGTGTACAAAATATTAACAAATTCACAAGTATATTTATATAATAAATAAATAAAAATATATATATATATATAAAGTTCAACAAAAAAAGAAAGAAAAAAAGATATTAAAAAGATTTTGAACATGTGTAGAATATAAAAAGAATTAAATAAAAGCCCACATTAAAAAGGATATAATATATATATATATATAGATAGATGTAGATGCGTATGTGCGTATATTATTTATAAAATATATAAAGGATGTTAATTGTTGAAAATTCCTTCAAAGGAGGATGGAAGTAAATATGAATTATTTCTTAAACTTTATTGAGCTTGTTTTTGCTTTTGACGAAATTTAGATATCTGCAACAAAAAGATAACAAAAAAAAAAAAATTATGAAGAAAATTAGTATAAGTGTTATATGAATAATATAAATTACAAAGATATAAAAGACATTGAACTTGTGTAAATATTAATATATATAACATCCCATTACATAATAATAATTAATATATATATATATATATTACCACAGTAGCAAATCTCTCTTTCAGCTTGTCATTCTTAGCTATACAATCATTAGGTCCATATGGTGGTTTTATCCTAACCTCACCATTTAATACTAATATATCTTTATTATTCCAGGTACAATCCGGATGACTAAAAAAAAATTATATATATATATATATGTAAGCCACCACCTACACACACATATACATAATATGTTTGTTTGATTTTATTTTTTTAGCTTACGTTTTCCATATAAAATCGAACAAATCTTGGGCCTCCTCCGTTATCCCAATTCCAATTCGCAACTTTGCTTTTTCAAAATCCATCAAAGCTTTTTTTTCTATTTTTTGAACAATATTTTTATTAATCATCGGAATATTGTCATTTGTATTTTTTACCTTTGGTTTTATTTCTACGTCTAGTATGATACTTATTCTAAGCAAATATATATTTGATGTCCCATTTTTATTATCTCCTTTTATTATTATTAAATCTGAAACTATATCATAACAAAATAATTCTCCTTTATATATATTACCATCATAAGTTTTTATCACCAAGAAGCTACC
>NC_033651.1:406181-425792 GCF_001601855.1 Plasmodium reichenowi | reverse complement strand
AAAAAAAAAAAAAAAAAAAAAAAAAAAAAAAAAAAAAAAATAAATAAATAAAAGATAAAATAAAAAAAATAAAAAAAAATAACATAAATGATAGAGATAGAGAAAAAGAAAGAAAGAAAGAAAGAAAGAAAAAAAAAAAAAAAAAAGAAACACCTTTATACTAATAAAAGAATTAATTTTATATTATTTTATATGCATAAAAACGTACAAAAATGTATTCATGTTCATAATAATATTACATAATATATTTAACCTGTACATCCACATAACCTTAATTTTTTTTTTTTTTTTTTTTTAATGTATCAATTTATATTTTATTGCTGTTTCATATAATTTTAATATGTTTTAATAATTGTTTATATATTATCATAAAATTTAATGAATATTGATGAATATTTTTACATCTTCGTATATATTTTTATGTATTTTGAAATATGCATCCTCATATGTTTTTTATTATATCTCTTTATATATTTATATACATATTCATACATTGATTTGTATCTCAACATATCACAATACCTTTTTATATATCGATGTATCTTTTTATCTGTTGATATATCTTTTTATATTTATGATATATCTTTTTATATTTATGATATATCTCTTTATATTTATGATATATCTCTTTATATTTATGATATATCTCTTTATATTTATGATATATCTCTTTTTATATCATTATATGTGATTTTATATTTTCCTATATGTTTATATACCATTCTATATATGCATATGTTTTTTTATGTTTATTTTTTCATATATTTTACATAAATTGTTCCTTTTTTTTTTTTTTTTTTTACTTTATGTTTAAAAAAAAATTTAAATAAGTCTCTTAAAAATATCTTTAGTTCTATGTATATATATATATATATATTAATGTGTGTAGAAATATATTTATATAATTTTACTATACATATATTGAATAAGTTATCATAAAGAAGAACTATTAGAATATTTATATATGTTTTTATGTACACACTTTTAACCTAAGAAATTACTAGTGTAAACATATATATATTATACGTACATATATATTATATATATATATATATATATATATGTGGTTAACTTTTTTATTTTGTTTCTGCTCATCTTTATCAACATTTCTAACATAAGAATTAGGTGATTTTATTATTTTATTATATTTGAGAATGGAAGGACCTTTTCGTAGTGTAGATAAACGTAATTCTTCATGTGTAAGAAAAGTTGATGTCATGCAGAATGAAATGAAAGCAGTTGAGAATAATATAAACAGTACAAGTAACATAAGTAGCTCAATCAATGCTAGTTTTATGAAAAATTTTAACAATTATGATATACCTGAACAGTTCATAAATTATTCATCAGAATTCAAAGATTCATATGCTGAGGAGCATTTAAATTCTTATGAATATAATTTGGGTATGAATAACAATCATATGAACAATGCGAATATGTATATGAAGAATAATGATGGTTATAATAACTATTATAAAATGAATAATATGTTGGGAGGAATAATACTTCCTAATAATAATCAATTGAATAATATGGATAATATGAACAATATGGATAATATAAATAATATGGATAATATGAACAATATGGATAATATAAATAATATAGATAATATGAATAACATGGATAATATGAATAACATGGATAATATGAATAACATGGATAATACGAATAACATGGATAATATGAATAATGTAGATAATATAAATAATGTAGATAATATAAATAATGTAGATAATATAAATAATGTAGATAATATAAATAATATGAATAACATGTATCATATGAATAATATTAATTATATGAATCGTATTAATAATATGAGTTATTTAAATAATACTATTCCATTAAACTGCATAAATGTTTTTAATCATATAAATGACAATTTACGAAATAATCTTATTTCTTATAATAATAATAATGATGATGAACAAATGAATTGTAATAAAAATGTAGAACATAATAATAACAATATGGATGGAACCAACAATAGTAATATGAATTACTCAAATAATGAAGGTTCCAATATTGCTCCGAATATCTATTTAAATAAGAATTCGGATTATGAAAATTGCTACGCAATAAATGAGAATCCTGACAAGGTTAATGTAGGAAGTTACAATAATGAAGATAATAAATTTAATATGAGCAATGTGCATGTAATAAATAACGAAATGTGTGGAAATGCAAATGACAATAAGATTGAAAATGAAGATGTGAATATACCAATATGTGGGTCATCAATGTCTCCCTTAAATATACAAAATAATAATATTGAAATTAATCACATGCGTGATAATTTCCTATCGAACGATATAATGAGCACTATTCCATATAGCCCTACCAAAAAAATAAAGATTGAAAAAAGGGTGATGATGAAAAATATTATGCATCCTAATGTTATAAAAAATATGGATGGAAATAATATTGATATGGATAAAATGAGTGCCAATAATATTGATATGAATAAAATGAGTGTTAACAATATTGATATGAATAAAATGAGTGTTAACAATATTGATATGAATAAAATGAGTGTTAACAATATTGATATGAATAAAATGTGTGCCACTAATGTTGATATTAACAAAATGTGTGGCAATAATATTGATATGGATCATATGAACAGCAACAATAATGATTTGATTAATATGAACAAGTACAATATTCATATGAATATTAATAATAAGATTCCAAATAAATTTGATGCAAATGAAAATATTAGGATCGGTAAAACGGACCATCCTAAATATTTAAATGGTAAGGATTATGCCTATACACGAAGCTGTTATAATGAAAATAATATTGAGTATAATGAAAATAAAAATGAAAATGAAAATAATGATATAAAAGGGAATAAAAATATTATTAGGAAAAATAATATTATGAATTTTAATGCTAATAATAATAATAATAATAATAATAATAATAATAATAATAATAATAATGATAATGATAATAGTAATAATAATAATAATAGTAATAATAATAATAATAGTAATAATAGTAATAATAGTAATAATAGTATTAATAATAATAATAGTAATAATAGTAATAACAATAATAATAATAATAACAACAATAATAATAATAATAATAAAAATAATAATAATAATAAAAATAATAATAATAATAATAGTTATAATAATAATAATAGTAATAATAATAATAATAGTAAAAATAATGCTCAAATAACTTATGGTGAAAATATTTATAGTACTAGTAATTATCAAAATAATAATTTTTATGAAAAAAATAATTTTGTTGAAATAAAAAGAATAAATATAAATGAAAATTTTTGTGATGAAAAAAATAAAGAATTAAAAAAAAATATGATTCCAAAAAATCAAGATACTTTAAATGAAGTAACTAATAAGATTCTTATAAATAAAAATGCAGAATTAACTAACCAAAAAAATTTTAAAAAAAAAATGCGTGCAAATATTAATGCATGCCTATCAGGTAGTAATAATAATATAAATAATAACAATATAAATAATAACAATATAATTTTTTATAATGAATTTATAAAGGATGATAATTATTATAATAATATATGTTTAAATAATGAAGAATTAAATAATAATAATAATATCCTATTTAATGATAATAAAAATTGCAATTATAAGAATCTTCATTTAAACAGTACAATTAATTTTAATCGTAACAATAATAACAATAATATTGATAATAATAATAATATTGATAATAATAATAATATTGATAATAATAATATTAATATTAATAATATTAAAAACAATAATGATTATTATATTAAATATAATAATTTAAATGAATTTAAAGAAGAAGAAGAAAAAGAAGAAAAAGAAAAAGAAAAAGAAAAAAAAAAAAAAGAAAAAAAAGATAACGAAAAAGAAAAAGAAAAATTACCAAATGAACAAGAAGAAGAACAACAAAGGGAAATAATTAAAAAAGGAAAAACACAAAACATAAACTCAAATAAAAAAATTACAAAGTGTATTAATTCATCCAATTCATCATCGTATTTGATGAATTATGATAATAACAATATTAATTATATAAAAGAAAATACAAAAAATCTTGCTGAATTTCAAAATATTAATAATATAAATAATTTAACCTCTAATAATTGTCCCCATGTTTTAAATGTTTCATCATTAAACGTAAAAAATATGGAAAATCAAATGGCAAGAAATAATTCGAGTTTTAATAATATAAACAATAATCATCTTAATAATGATATGCATAATTTTAATCAACATTTACATAATTTGAAACATATTAATAACCCAATTAATTTAAGTACTCATGGTAGTCTTCAAAAAAACAATGTGCAAATGAGAATGAATACAAAAAAAATAGTACCAGAAGAAAATATAGAAATGGAATCTTTTATGAATATAAATAAGAATTCCTCAAATATAAATTTTATTGAACATAATATGATGAATAATAATATAAATGCATATTATAATAATAATAATATGATAAATAATGGTACTAATGAAACTCCTAAAAGAACTCATAGAGCATCATTAAATATAATGCCAAATATTAACATACCTCAAAAAAATAACTTTACATTAAATTCTAATAAAAATGATGTTGTTATGAATAATATAAATTCATATCATGTACAACATGTAAATTATGAAGATATGGAAAATAAAAATGCTTATCCTAAAAATTTCATAAATAATTTAGAAAATCACCAAATGACTACTACTATTGATGGTAACAAAAAAAGAGTTAGCGAACATAGTGGCGATCTAAATCGAATGTTGAATAATAATTTAAGTACTCCTCCTAATAATATAAATAATATAAATAATATAAATAATACAAATAATACAAATAATATAAATAATATAAATAATATAAATAACAATGTTAATATTGTTAAAGGTAAAACTGTGCAAATGAATTCTCCTTTAAAAAATATTACGAATTCGCTCCATGCTAATAATTATAATATAAATAAAATGATGGTGTATCCACCACAAAATATTATTACACATGGTAATACTAATAATAGTAATACTACTACTAATATTACTACCACTAATAATAACAATAATAATAACAATAATAATAATAATAATAATAGTGGATATAATAACAATGTTTATCCTTATGATAATAAGGTAGATAACTCTAATAACAATCCTACAAATAATGATTTCATTAATCATTTAAATAATGACACACAAAATAGAAAAAAATATTTGGCTAGCAGTCATGCAGCGAACATGCAAAATGCTGGAAATCACGTTTATATAAATAATATTAGTATTAATAATAATGTAAACAACATGAAAAATAATAATATGAATAATAATAATAATAATATGATAAGCAAAAATAGCTTGGCTAATATTAATAATAACAATAATATGAATAATATGAACAATAATATGAACAATATGAACAATATGAACAATAATATGAACAATTTGAACAATAGCATAAATAATAATAATATGAATAATATGAATAATATTAATATTGGTAATAACGTTCTTGTTGCTTATAAAAATGTCTCAAATAATAATAGAAACATAAATAATGATAATAATAACGTAATATTAAATCCTAATTATGATATGATCAGCAGGAATGAAAACACACAAAATAATAATTTAAACATGGCAAACGTACAAAATGTTTACAGTAATAATAATACTGGAGGTTTTATTGTAAATAAAAATATGATAAATGAAAACAAAGTATCGAATTTAGAAACAACTCATCCATATAACCATATAGATAATAAAATGATGACTGACTTGAACAATAATAATAATAATAATAATAATAACAGTAATATAAATAATAATAAGAGTGGTGCAAATATAAATTATAATAACATGTACAATCAAAATATACACAACCGAATGAATAATACTAATACAATTGTACAAAATAATGTTCGCTCAAACATTTTATTAAATAATAAGAATAATAGTAATAGTAGTAATAATAATAATAATAATAATTTACCATATGATAAAGAAAATGTAACTAATATAAAATATGATTTATTAAATAATAAGAATGTTCATAACAATATACCATTTATTGGAACCAAAAAAAGTCTTAATAATTCATTGGTTCAATTAAATAATAATATGAATAAAAATATATTATCGGAAGATATAAATAAAAATGGAGATATCCTAAATTCATTTAATGGAAATGCATTACCAATTAATTATGATCGAAATGAATATGCACCTTCATATTCTGAAAAAAATACAAACATAAATGAAACATATATGAATTCTATGATAAACTCAAAAAACAATAGTATTCATTTAAATCAAATGTTTACAAAAAATACTATAACATCTAACAAAAATAATAGTAGTAATGAAAAACAAATAATGAATAGAAAAAAATTAACAAAAACACAAAATATAAATAATTTAAAAGCAACAGATATTAATTCAAACATTAATTTTATTAATCATATGAATAATAATAGTGATGTAAAGAGAATGAGTAATTTCAATATCCATAGAGATGGTATGTATTTGAAAGATGAACAAAACACAGTTACACAAGATATTAAAAAGGTTTGTACTAATATATCATCAAATTATGGTTCTTTAAATTATGTAAATCGTGATATGATGAATCAGTGCAAAAATAATAATACGATTAACAATAACGCGAACAATACTAATATGATTAACCATAACATGAACAATAATAATATGATTAACCATAACGCGAACAATGCCAATATGATTAACCATAACGTGAACCATAATAATATGATTAACCATAACGTGAACCATAATAATATGATTAACCATAACGTGAACCATAATAATATGATTAACCATAACATGAACCATAATAATATGATTAACCATAACGTGAACCATAATAATATGATTAACCATAACGTGAACCATAATAATATGATTAACCATAACGTGAACCATAATAATATGATTAACCATAACGTGAACAATAATAATATGAATAACCATAACGTGAACAATAATAATAATATGGCAGGAAACAATTTTGTTGTTGGACTTTTAAGAAATGAAAATCATTCAAAAGATCATGAAATACCAAATAATTTAGGTAATATGAATAATTATAGTGAATATGTTAAAAATAATTATTCTGTCGTAAACGATCCCAAAGTTCTTAATGCAAATAATAAGGAAAACACGAATAGTCCATACAATAATACTTCTCATGACCATGTTAATAATAATAATAACTATAATAATAATTATAACAAAACTATAGATCATGCTTCTTCAAATAATAATATAGCATCTTCCGCATGTGTAAATTTAAAAAATTTAATTAATATAAATAAAAATTTCAATGTATTAATGAATAATATAAACGTAGATCAATCATCTTTAAATATGAATGCTCAAAGTAATAACATGTATGATTCTTATGGTAAAGAACCTATTGGTATTATAAATAATATGGAGAACCCTGAACAATTAGAAAATAACAGTAATAATATGATGTATGCATCAAATCGAAGTTTAATAAATCCATATATGAATATTATGAACATGAAAGGAAATGTCAACATGAACAATAATATGAACAATAGCATGAACAATAATATGGTATTAAATAGAAATTCCTTATCTTTAAATAATATGAATTTAATGAATGATTTAAATTTGAATGGAAATTCTTATGTAGATTATAAATTTAATGGGAATATACCAAATGAAGAATTATACAATTTACATATGATTCAAAATAATGATATAAAAAATAATTTAAAAAAAGTGGTACCAAAGAGAAGAAAACAAGAAAATAAAACAAATGAATCTCCTAATACTGTAAATGTTTTAGGTGGTACAAAACGACCAAGAAAAAAGAAAAAAGATAATGCATCTTCAGAATCCTCAAATAATGAATTATTATTAAAAAATAAAAAAACGAGTAAAAGCACAAAGGGAAGAAAACCAAAAGATAAAAATTTATCACAACCTAATGTTCATGAACAAATAAATAATTGTTATATTGCTAATGATAATTCTTCAAACGTTTTAAATAAAAATATCATGGATAATATGGGAAATGATATAAAAAATGATATAAAAAATGATATAAATAATGATATAAAAAATGATATAAAAAATGATATAAAAAATGATATAAAAAATGATATAAATAATGATATAAAAAATGATATAAAAAATGATAATAATATGAACCTGAACAATGCTACCTCTTCTTCTAGCGTGAGTGCTAATAATAATATATCTCAAATGAATAATTTATATTCTGATGAATCAAAAGCTTATAATACGTATAACATGAATCAGAAATATATAAATGATAATATTAAAATGAATAATAACATTATCCCTGTAAATAATAATAACAATAATATTAACACTACTACGAATAATAATAATAATAATAATAATATTATTATTAACTTTAATAATATGCAGGATAATCAAATGAACGAAAAAATGATCACGAATAAAAGTAAAACTATGAGTACCACCAAAAATGTGTTGTATGAACAAAAATATGAAAGGAATCATTCAGAAAACATGTCCATTTATATGAAAAATGTTTTGCATGTTAATGATAAATTAAGTAATAGTAATGTATCAATGAAAAAAGATACGTCATCATTATATCCAAATAATATAGAGATACAAGCACAAATGAATAACATACTTAAAGATAACCAATTATTACAAAATAGATATAATGTAAACAATAATCAAGGAAATAATAATGTGATTAATAAAAGTCAGGGTACGCACGGAAATGATTCAACAATGAATAATGCAAATATATACACGCATATTGACGAAATATTTGGTGATCCAAATAATATAAACAAGGTTAATTCACACAACGAAAATATGAATAAAAGTGTGGATCAAAATATAAATACAAATATTAATACACAACCTAATACAGACGTGAATACAGGCATAAATACAGATATGAATACAGACATGAATACAGACGTGAATACAGACATGAATACAGACATGAATACAGATGTGAATACAGACGTGAACACACATTTAAATACACACATAAATACCGACATTAACACACATATAAATACCGACATAAATACAGACATAAATACAGACATAAATACCGACATAAATACAGACATTAACACACATATAAATACAGAAATAAATACAGAAATAAATACAGACATAAATACAGACATAAATACAGACATTAATACAGACATTAATACACATATAAATACACATATTAGTGCTGATATAAAGTATGAAAATAATAATATTCCTGACAATTCAAGAAATGTTCAAGGAACTATTTGCGAAGATGAACAAAAAAAAATCAATAACCTTGAAAATGTTCCAAATGTAGAGAATGATAATGTGCAATTAAATGAAGACCATCATAACAATAATAAAAATTTGAGTGAAATGAATAGGGGCGAAGAATATGCTCACAATGTAACTTTGTCAACAGATAACCAAAGTAATGAATACAAAAATAATATAGAGGATAATGCTGATGTGGTTGAACAAAGTATGGATGATAATAATAATAATAATAATAATATGGATATGAATGATTCTCATTTAAATGATATGAACAAAGTAATTAATATTACTAATAATAGTGTCATAAATAAATCTTTTGTGGAAATAATGGAGAATGAATATCCTCATGATTCTTTTGAAAATGTGAATGATAATAATAGAGATGAAAAGGTTATTTCATGTAATGAAAATTTTGCACATAAAGAAAATAATATCATAATATTATCAAAGAATACAGAAGATAGTAATGCAAATATGTACCAGATTAAGAATCGAGCATTTGATATATATTTAAATGAAAGCACAAAAAATAGAATAGAAACAGATAACAATAACAATAACAATAACAATAATGATAATGATAATGATAATATTAACCGTATGAATAGTAATGATGATAATATGGAAAGTCATAAAATCTATAATAGTAATGATAATGTTAATAGTAACAATAATTTTGATTCTTCTAATGCGAATAATAATCAACTAGAAGAAAATTTAAAAAATGGAATTTCCACAACAGATTGTGCCGATTGTGTTGATAGTTTAGTTACTTCAAATTCTAATATAGGTGAAGAATTTAATGAAGGAAGTGCTGTATTAATCGGTTCATTTAGAGATAATGAACATGTACATATGAATGAAAATGAAATATTAAGAAGCCAAATGAAAGATGATATTTTGGATAATTTAATAAATATTAATTTCAAAGATGAAATAAAAAGAATAATACAAAATGCTGAAGCTACATTTAATATAAATGAACAAAGTGAACAAATCATTTTTAATATCTACAAACAAGTAGATAATTCCAACTTTCTAAAAATATTAAAAGAAGTAATGGTGAGGAAAAATAACTTGTCAAACATGGATTATTTTAAAATCACCAATTATGAGAGAAAAATAATCAATCATAAAAATTTTGTTCATAATAGTAAGTTTCAAAAATAATATTCTTACATATTTTAAACTTGAAAAATGTGCATAATAATTATGAAACGTGTATTTATTTTATTCAATATATATATATATATATATATATACATATTTATTTTATAAATAGGTAATAGATCAAAATTAGTTACACTTCAGTATGAAGAAAACGATGAAAATAATACCTCAAGAAATATGAACTGGTACGTATTTTTCATAAAGAAATTAAATATAAAAGAATAAATAAATTAACATATATATATATATATATAATGTTTATATTCATTTTATACGATTTTAATAATTTATGTACATATAATTTTTTTTAATTTATATAGTATTGTAAGATCGGAGAATTGCTTGTTAGCAAGTGATAAAAAAAAAATTATCGATAAAATAATTAATTCAAATTTTGATATCACTTTAACAAGCACATCCTTAGCTAGTACATCCATTGTCAATACATTTAAAGAGGATGAATATGAGTAAGTTTATAAAAATTTTTAATAATACAACATATATATATATATATATATATATATATATATGTAATATATTATGTATAGAACATTTATGTCATTTTATTATTATTATTTTTTTTTAAAGATTATTAGATTCTTTTACTTGCGAATATTTTTGTTTTTCTGTTTGTGTTAAGAATGAATTTAACACCCATTTGGAATTTTACAAAAACATAGTGGTAAATAAATAAAAATATAAAATATGTAAATAGTATACAATTTATATAATTTATATTTTAAAAAATATATAAATTTTTATTTTATTTTTTCATATGTTCCTTATTTTTTAGCGCCCAGACAACAATGATGATGAATCTGGTAAATTTTATATAAGAGCACAATGCAAAGATTATGATACTTTTTTTGAAAGTTTTGTAGACTTTCTAATTTAATCATAACAAATTCTTTTTTTCCCCAACGACTGTTGATAAAAATATTTATTATTTATAAATATATTTTTATACAACAAATTAATATAAAACAAAAATAAAAAATATGTATATATTTTTTTATTTTTATTTTATTTTTTTTTTTTATTTGATCTATTATATATATATATATATATATATAATATATGTATGTATGTGAATATACATACATTTTTAATATGATTTAAAAACACCTTAAAAAATCTTAAAAACTATTTAACATTTATATTAAACAAAAGATTATTATATATGTAGGGTTAATAAAATCATGACTATTTTTAAAAAATTATAATTATTAAATATATATATATATATATATATATAATGCTTAAAAAAAAACCTTTCATGATTGGTTTAGAAAAAAAAACAAATCTTATATTTACAACATTGGATATTTTTATTAAGCACGGAAATATATGTTTTCATAAAAAAGCGATAAAATATATTGAAACATATAACAATACAGATGATTTCATAAATTTTGTTGTTTTTTAAAGGTTTTTTTTTTTTTAAAGTAGCATCATTAAATGTGCTTTTTTTTTTTTTTTGGTGGGGGGATTTTTTAAAAACAAAAATTATTACATATAAATAATATATATATAAATATATATATAATATGTATATTATATATATAGTTGTATAATATTTTCTTTTCATTTCCATTTTTTCATATATTTTTTTTTTCTTTATATAATTTTCGCTTTTTTAATATAAAAGAAGATTGAAAATATTTAAGATATTTTTTATATAAAAATAAAAGAGGAAAACAAATATATATGTACTTATAAAAAAAAAATTATTGTTTTTGTAATAATAAAATAAAAGGTTTACGTGTTATTTTATTTATATTATATATAATATTTTTTTTTTTAATGCCATAACAAATAAAATCATTACATATATATATATATATATTATGTATTGTTGTTAAGCCCATATAAAATAAAATAAAAAGTGTATATTTTTTTATGAAGCTATAATAAAATAATGCTAGAGTTGTAGGGGTTTGTTTTATGTACCTTATATTTATAATAGGCATTTAAATATTATACATATATATATATATATATATATATAATATAATAATATGCTTTTTTATTATTGCTCTTCTTTTTCCCTTTTTCGCATATAATATATAATATATTATTAATATATATATATATATATATATATATATATATATATATATATATATATTTTTTTTTTTCCCTATATTTATTTATACATATATTACATGCTTGCTTATTTTATAATAAATTATACATACATTTTTTATTATGAATAAAAATATTCATATATATATATAATATTATTTTTATATAATAAATACTTTTATAAATTTATATAAATTTTTTTTTTTTCTTTTTCAATTAAAAATAATAGAAGAAAAAAAATTAAAATAAAAAGTGTTATTTAATTTTATTTTGAAAATTTATTTCAAAAATATATTTTTAAAATTGTTTTTTCAATTTTTATCATCTTAATTAAACTTTATAAATTTATTTGAATTTTATTTATTATTATCTTTATATATTAAAAATGGTAATAAAAAGAAGAAAAAGAAAAAAAAAAAAAAACATTTATAAATATATAAATAATTTATATATATAAATCAGCGTTATTATAAAATGAAAATAAATAAATATATATATATATATATATATATATATATAATGAATAGTTAATAAAAATAAGAAAATCAAAAGAAATATATACGCCTTTAATATTTTAGTTAACATATATATAATATATATATATATATGAATATACATTAGTTAAAATATTTTCCTTGATTATGTTTATATTTATGAATTTTTTTTTTTTTTGAAGGGATCAATTAAACGTTTTAGATTAAAACAAAGACTTGGAAAATGCAGAAGGCAAAATAGGCCTGTACCCCATTGGTATAGATTAAAGAAAGATACAAAAATAAGGTAAGGCTTAAACAAAAATATATTTATATATATGTATGTGAGTGAATATATGCTATTCTATGCTATGAATAAAAAGAAAAAATTATAAAAAAACGAGTACTTTTTATTTTATGCAAAATAGCTTAATGTTGTGATAATATATAACATTGATTTGTTAATATTTGTATATTATATGATATTATATTATATTGTGTTTTTTTTTTTTTTTTTTTTTTTTTATTAGATATAATACAAAAAGAAGACACTGGAGAAGAACCAAATTAGGATTATAAATTTATTATGACTGTTGTTCATGTGTTCATTTTTAATTTTACCCGGTGTTATAAAATGTATGAATAATGAAAATATTTAGTTATAGTACATGAATATTGATAAGAAAAACATTTTATTATAATAAATTTTTGTTTACACCTTTTTTTTTATATTCACTTTTTTTTTTTTTTTTTTTTTTTTTTTATTATTATTAAAAAAAAAGTATTTTATACATACCTATTGAACATAAGAGAAACTGAATTTTTTTTTACATTTATAATTACCTTTTTATATTTTTTAAATATAACAATATGTAAAAAGAAATAATAATAAAAAAGAGAAAAAGAAAAAAGGAGTTCTTTATTTTACGTTAATTAAGGAAATGATATATAATTTTCTGTATAACCTTCAATAAAACATCATATATATTACATATATATACATATATAATGAATATCCACTTAATATAAATAAAAACTCTTTATTATGTAACCCTAAACATATGTTTGCTTTTTTATACAAATATAATAAGTAAATGCAAAATGTTAAATATCTATACGTTTTATATATGTCACGACCTGTTATTATTTATATAATAATAAATATATGGTTATTTTTATTAAATACTCTATGGAAATATTTATCCAACGTACTATTGTGTATTTTTATATCATGTTCAAAATTATTCAATTAAAAGATATATATGAAACATAAATAAAATTTAAAAATAAATAAAATATAATTTGTTTTATCTTGTTACGATAATTATATTATATATATATATATATATATATATATACATATACATTTATGTATTTTTCTTTTTTTTTTTTTTTTACACTAATTTTAAAATTGTATTATTATCTTTTAATTTTTAGTACATATTTTATATTTTTTATTTATATCATCATATTTCTTTTTGCATGTGTGTGCGCACAAAATACACAAAAATATATATATATAAAAATAAATTAATTCTAATTGTTGCAAATGGGAAAATACTAATACAAATATTAAAGCAACTATTATAATTCGTATTTTTTTTTTTTTTTTTTTTTTGAAATGAGGCAAATATAAAAAAATATATATCATTATATATAATTGGTTATACAAAATAAAGAAAAAAAAAAAAAAGGTATAACTTTTTATAAATATTTGTATTTTATATTTATTATTAATTTGTTACACAGTTTTGTTTTTTATTACATTGTAATTTTTTATTGTTCACATATATATATATTATATTGTAATATTTTATTATTTTCATTAAATAAATAAATAAATATATATATATATATATATTCTCCTTTTTGTGTATCCTTTTTTATTTTTATTTTATTTTATTTTTATTTTATTTTATTGTTTTGTTTTTTGTTTGGATAAATTCGAACGATGAAAAATACAAATAAAAATAACAATATTCAGAGCGATACCTTGAGTGTTAATATTAATAATAGCAACGACTTTAACAAAGTTTTACATGAAATAAAAAAGAAAGAGACACAGAATGATAAACGGAATAATAATTCTAAAAGAAATCTAAAACCCCAAATAAAAACAAAAAAGGATAATGACACAAGAAATGTTACGAAAGAATATGAGAAGAATAATATAAAAAATGTAAGAAGTTTAAGTAACAATAAAAATAATACAACATATTTAAAGAAACAAAATATTGAGGATGATGAAGATGAAAAAAATATAAAATTTTATGATACTCCAATTTTCCCATATATTACCTCATTAATTCTAGATTATGAAAATGACAATAAAAAACCTGAACCCGTATCAAATGTTATCGAATCAAAAGAACAAATAAAGAGATACAATTCTCATAATAAAATTGAGAGGAAAAATACAATTTATGATATATATGAAAAAACACTAAAAAAACTATCTATTCAAGAAGACAATGTAGTAGAAAAAAATGAAGAACACCTTTATAATAGTAGTAAAAGCTTAGAACATAAAAAAAGTACTACTTCTGAAGGAAGTAAAATTAAAAGCAGTGTAATCAACACAAACATCTCAAACAATTCTTTTGACGAATCTTCTTCTAATGATATATCTGTAATACAACAAAAAAATCATGAAACAAAAAAAGATACGAAAAAACCAAAACAATATCATATAAACGATGACACACTTAGAAATGATAGTAACAATTCAAATTATGATCATAATAATACATGTGAAAGTATAAATAGTTCCAATGAATATAATAATAATTATAAGAATAAGGTTCACATAAATGAAAATCAAAAAGAAAAAGGGGAAAATGAAAAGGAAACACAAAACATGAAAAAACAACAATATAATAATAATAATGTTATAAAAACCAATGAAAAGAACCATAAAGTCACAAATGCATTTGACGATTATTATATAGATGAAGAACATTTTAGACAAAGATCCATTACAATAATGCAAGACAAAAAGAAGAAAAAAAAAAACGACAGAAGTTACTCCTTGGATTCTAAATCGATTATCAGCGATGAACTTAAGGAAAAAAATAATGAAAAAGAAGATTTGAAAAAAAAGGAAATAAAAAATAATGAAAAGTTAAATGCAAACAAAAATGAAAGCAATCAAAATAGTAGCCATGAAAATATATATTATCAAAAAAAAACTTCTCAAAATGAAAACATTAATCATTCTTTAAATGATCAAACGTATAAAATTAAAAAGAAAAAATCCTATGACAAACAACATACTCAGAAGTTATACACTAGGTCTGATATAACTACAACCGATTCTGATTCTTCTTCAATTAATGAAAAATTAAACATATCTTATGAAATTTTTAAAAGTAAAAATGAAAATAAAATGTTTTCAATAGACCAAGAAAAGAAAAATAAAGATAGCTTATTAAAAGTTGTAAATAGCAAAAATATTTTAAATATTAGAAAAATATTAAGGATAATGAGAGAACTTTATATTGGATTTATAGGATTACAACTAATTTATTTTATTACCTATATATTATTTGGTAATAACAATGTATATTTAATTCAAATAATATCAATGTCATGTACTTTGTTTTCACTCTTAGATGCTAATTATCATGGTTATTTATTAAATGGTTTTATTGATATATGTATAGCCATTTTTTTAAATATAGCTATTTTACAAAACATATCTGGGTTTAAAACATTACAATCCAATGATGTTTTGAAAAATATAACTATATCAAATATTGTTCTCCTTTATTTCTTTTCAGCCTTTTCATTTTTAAACAGTTATTTTATATACAAATTACATTCTTTAGAAAAAAAAAGTATTAATTATGTTATACGAAACATTGAATCAAAAACAGAAAAAAATATAAAAAGATCAGTATCAACTAAATAAAAAATAAAATATATATTTATATTTCATTTGCTTTTTCTTGTATTCTTTTATCTATTTTTTTTTTTTTTTTTATTTCTAATAATTTGTTTACAAAAAGAAAAAAGATGATTATAGATAATGTTGACAATATATATATATATATATATATATATAACTTTTTTTTATGTTTAAAAATATTTAAATAAATGTTTCTATACATGTATATATATATATATATATATGTATATTTTTTTTTTTTTTTTTATTATGTCAAATATAAAAAAGTTAAAAATAAACTCAAAAAGACATTTAATATTTTTTTTTTTTATGTATATAAATATATGTAAATATAAAATTATGCATTATAGAATTTTCTGTTGTATCGTTTCTTTTGAAAGCTATATTATAAAATAATGAAAAATTAAAATAAATATGTATATATATATATATATATATATTTATTAGTATGAAATTATTTGATAACATTAACAAAATAAAAAAAAAAAAATTTAATATATTCCAAAACATATAATTTTAATATTAATTATAATATATTTTTTTAAAGTGTGCAAAAAAAAATATAAATTGTTCTATATAAATTAATTTATATATTATGCACATCATATATATGTGTGTTATAAAAATATTTTGATTAACATATAGCTCCTTAAAAAAATATATTATAAAGAATTTGTAAAACCTATATATTCTATTTCGTAATGTTTATAAAATTTCTTATTCATTAAAAGTTCTTTTCATTTTTGTTTCTGTTTTTTCTTCTTTAAGTTATTTCTATTACAAAAAATTTATATTTCATTCCTACTTTTTAATTTAAATAGAACATTGGAAAATTATACATATATTTATTGTTTTTGTTTCATTAACCAATATATATATATAAATATTCAAATATTTGATATTTAAAAAATTCATATACTTATAACTCTTACTTTTGTTTTGTTCTGTTAAAACGTAAATAGACAAAAAAAAAAACACAAATATATATATATATATATATTTCTTTTTTTTTTCCTTTCAAAAGAAACATGTAAAAAGAAAATATAATATGTAACATATTTTTATAACGTAATATTAATGAAAAAATAAATACATTTACATAATTTCAAATCCATTAATTTTATTTTATCAAAAAAGTTCCTGTATAATTATTAAGAAAACAAATATTTACTGATTTACTTTGAAATAATGGAAAATACAGATAATGAATACAATTACAATATAGGGACTGATCATTTTGAACTACATATAAAAAACATATGTTACGAATTAAAGAAAAGAGATAAAAATAAAAATGGATTAATATTATATAATTCATTTGTTGAAGTCATGGATTTATTTCAAATTGAATATAATAGTTCCACTATGGATTATTTAATGAAACATTGTTTAGTAACTGAAGATGGTTTTGTAAATTATAAAAAATTATTGCTTATACATGATCCTATAAAAACGATTAGAAATAATTCTGAAAATGTAACTGAGTCAATGAACCCTAAATTTATATATATTCAAGATAAATATGATGATATTGATAAATATATTGAAGAAAAGAATGAAATAATAAGAAAGTTATATTCTCAATGGGACAAATGTCTATTAAAAGATGAAGAATTCAAAGTGAAATTAATGAAGGAAAATATTGATATTACTCCAGAATTTGAAAGATCCTTGTATTTATATGGTCCAAGTAGATCATTAAGTTTTGCAAATGTAATGAAAGCATTATATATTAACGATAGCAAAAATAGAAAAAACAGAAACACTTTTATAAATAAAATAAAGGATGAAAAATGGAAAAGATTAAATATTCATGAAGGTGCACAATGCTTCCAAGAACTTAACAGGAATCCTATAGCATGGGAAGAACCAAATATAATAAATGTACAAAATTTAATAGAAAACGTAGACACTATTTCAAAATATTTAATGAGAAAAGAAAATTTAAATATAAATAAAGAGGAAATTATAACTAAAAATTTTTTTAACAATACAATAAAGAATTTAATAAAAAATTATATTGCCAATAAAATTTCAGAGTATGATTTTTATTTATGCTTAAATAAATTGAATATATCAATAACGCAAGAATTAAATAATCTAATTAAATATCATGAAATGGACAATAATGGTAAATTTAAAGATTTTGCCACAATAATACATAGATGTATACCAAAAAATATATCACACAATTTACACACAAACGAAACACTACCAATATTTGGAAACACTGACAAATATGAAAACTTGAATTTTATATTTAATAAATAATATCCTTTTCATAATTTGTCTTCTGAAGTTATTAATTATGTCTTTTCTAAAAATAATGAAAATAAATATTAACTTATTTATTATTAAACTGTGTTTATATGAACTTATGAAAACCAAGAACATAAACATTAAAAATGTTTATAATGTTTTTTTATAATCCATCTATAAACTTAAAAATCGTTTTTTCAATCCTTCTAAACTTTAAATACATAAAATATTGTTGTTTATATAATTATTATTGTAATTATTATAAAATTTATGGAAAAGCAATGAACCGAAAGAAAATAAATATTCATTATATTATATATTAAATTTCTTATTTTTAATAAGTAAAAACATAATTATTATTAAAATAAGTAAATATACTTATTTTACAAGGAAAAAAAACGTT
>NC_033651.1:394407-405833 GCF_001601855.1 Plasmodium reichenowi | reverse complement strand
TTTTTTTTTTTTTTTTTTTTTTTTTCTAAGTTAATATAGCATTATGTTTATATATTAATATATATTTATATAACTGTTTCTTATTACATATTATTAGACATTTATTTTCATTTTTGTTACTTTTCAGAATAATTTTTTAACTTTCTTTCATTTTTGTTTAAAACCTAAATTTATATGTTATTGTATCCTTTTTATATATATACAATTAAAGATTATTATTATAATGTTTTTCTAAATTGTTTTGTTTATATTTTTATAACATTTTATTTTAAAATATATCCCCATTCAATGAGGTATTTTTCATCGAACTCATATATGATATTGTTAAATGTTTATATAATTACAACTATATATTTTCATAAAGTAAATTAACTACAATAAGTAGAAAAGAATAAATGATACCTTTATCTTTGTTATAATGTTCATTATCATCAATATTTTATTGGAAAAAATGGAAAGAAAAAAAAAATATATACATAAATTTATGTTAATGCATATGTAACTATAAAATAATTATACAATATATATATGAGAGAAGTATATTTCATGCATATTTTTTATTCTTTAAATAGTATTAAATATGATTCATTTAGTGACAATTCTTTTTGCATAATAATTTTAAAATAACATCACAAAATATTTCTTATACGTATATGATTTTCTTGATGGTTGTTGTTATATGTTTTTTACATTTTTACTTATATTTTTTCATTATAACATTACAATAATGTTAAAATATATATGTTATTTGTTCACATTAAATTCAGAATTAATGCTTTATTTTTATATACTACAAGCACGGAGATAATACTAATATATTTATGAAGTTATAGAATTATATTCATTAAGAATAAATCTAAAGGTATATATTATATCTGTTGAATATTTATATTTTCCTTTTAAATTTTTATTTTGTATTTAATATTTAAAACTTGTTTAACATTAGGGGAATAATAACTGGTAAATATATTTATTCAATAAATTTTATAACAAATAAGTTACACATTGTTATTTTTCCATGAGGTAAAAAAATATATATATTTATATACAAAAAAAAAAAAAAAAAAAAAATTCTATAAAATATATAATATATTTAATATAAGTATGTATTTACCATTTATTAGGTTTCTTCAAAATATTGTAAGTTGTTTATAAATATAAAGTAAAAAATGTAAAATATTATTTCCCATATAAACAATTTTACACATCTAAAAAATTATAATAATTCATCATATATTTGTATTATAATTTATGATAAAAATATTAAAATGTCTTATACCACTTATATTAAATTAATAACAGAAATAAAATATAAAAAAAAAATAATAATAAATTCTCTTAATAATAGAAAAAATTCAAAGTAATTTTTTTAAATAAAAAAGTCTATTTTAATTTTATATGAAATTAAAATATCTAAATATGCGTATTAATTAATATATATTAATTTATTATCAGATAAAATATTTTTTATATATTAAGTTTTAATATAATATTATAAAAATATATTATATATAATTAAAAAATAATTAGAAATAAATATTTAATTAATATTTATTTTTAAGTAAAATAATAAATTTAATATTTAATTTATAAAAATATAATATATAATAATTAATATATTAAATATTTTAATTATTAATTAAATTGATAATATGCAACAATTAAAAAAGAATATTTATTTAATAAATAATATTTAATTTTAAAATATATATTTAATTATTAATTAATTTATTAAAAAATATATATTAAATAAATAATAAATAAATTCATTAATTATATAAATAATTAATTTAAAAAATAAATTATATAATTTAACTAATTATAATAAATTAATTAATATATATATATATATATAATTAAATTAAATAATAAATTAAATATTTAATAAAATTAATATATTTATTATTTAATAATATTAAAATAGTTAAATTAAATAAAATTTATTTATATTTATTTAATTAATATAATAAAAATAATTTAATTAATTATATATATGTATTTAATAATATTAAATATTAATTAATTAATTATTTATTTTAAGACAATAATATTAATAAATAAAAAAAAGGAATTATTAAATATATTAATTATATTAAATTAATAATATATATATAATATAAATATAAAATTAAATTAATTAAAAATAAATAGTTAATTATACATTTATAATAAATTCATTTAATTAAATAAATATAAAAATAATTCTTTAATTAATTATAATAAATATAATTAAATATTTAATTAATATACAAAATAAATTATTTAAATATAATTTAATTGATTTTAATCATTATAACAAATAAATAAAATAATTAAAATTAAATAATAATTTATATTATTTAAAGACAGACACATTAAATTAATATATTTAATATAAATAAATTAATTAATAAAATAAATTATTATATATTGATAATATATATATTATAATTTAACAAAAAAATATATATTATTATTTATTTTATTAATTTAATATTAATATATTTTATTAAAATAAATTAATAATTATATATTATTTATTAATTTATATAATATTTAAATTAAATATAATTATATTTTTATTAATTATATTTATTTAAAATAATTTAATTAATTAATATATTAATTATAAATAATAATATTATTATTTTAAATTAATATATATTAAATCTATAATATATGATTAATATTATTTAATATTAATTTATATAATTAATTAATTATTTATTATTTTATTATTATATTCATTTTTAATTAATTTTATTATATCATATTTAATTATTAATTTAATTATTTATTTAAATTACATATATATATATATTAATTATATTTACTATATTTATTATATTTTATATTTAATTAATTATTTATTATATTTAATTTCGATTAATGTTATATTGTTAATTTTATTTATTAATATAATTAATTTAATAATTATTTATTATATTTTAATATTATTTTAATTTATTTATATATTATTTTAATTATTTATTTTATTATTTTAATTTATAATTTTATATTTTAAATATTTATTATTTGATATTAAGTTTATTTAATTTAAAATAAAAATATTTATTATTTAATTTGTCATATTTAATTATATATTATTTAATTAATTTATTATTATATATAATTTAATTATAATTAATTTAATATTAAAATTAAATTATATTAATATTATATTTAATTTAATTATAATTAAATAATTTAATTTTATATTTAATTTTATTTAATTGAATATAATTATTTATTACTTTATTTATTTATTTATTATATTTAATTTAATTATAATTAAATAATTTAATTTTATATTTAATTTTATTTAATTCAATATAATTATTTGTTACTTTATTTATTTATTATATTTAATTTAATTATAATTAAATAATTTAATTTTATATTTAATTTTATTTAATTGAACTATAATTATTTATTACTTTATTTATTATTTTTATTATATTTAATATAATTATAATTAAATTATTTAATTTTATATTTAATTTAATTTTATTTAATTGAACTATAATTATTTATTATTTTATTCATTATCTTTATTATATTTAATTTGATAATTAAATAATTTAATATTAAAATTAAATTATATTAATATTATATTTAATTTTATTTAATTTAATTATTATATAATATTTATTTATTTTATTAATTAATATTTAAAATTTTTATATTATTTTACTTACTGTTTTAAAAATATATAAAATTACATTTAATTTTAATTATTTATAAAATGTGTAATATGATTCTTATATATTATTATATATATAATGTTACAATATATTTATTTCTTATAAATTAAAATAAATATAGAATATTTATAAAATTATTTTAATGCATTTCCTTATATAATGGTATATTCTATGTATTATGTGTAGCTTTATATTTAAATATCTACAATAACACTAATCTATATTTTTAAGTATTTATTTCAGAATAAAAAGAATATAATAGTATTATATATATTTAAAATTTAATTTTAATATATTACTAAATATAAATCATTTTTATAAGAACTTTATATGCTACATTTTTTTTACATTAATGTATTTTTTGTAAAATGGTAAAGTTTTAAATTTTAAAAGAAAATTCTTTTTCTTTTCTTGTTATATAATAAGTATCTTTCACATAAATTCATTAAAAATATATTATTTATCTTTTGTTGTCTAAAAGAATTAATATTAAGTATGCATCTGGTGCTGTAGAAATATATTTTCCTATTAATTGAAGTTTCCTTTACATGTATATAAATAATAATTATATTACACATATATAATAAATATATATTATAATGTATTTTTTTTTTTTTTGTATTTTATAAATGATTTATATAATTTATTGATTAGTAGAATAGAAACTTTTCATATTATAAATCCTAAATGTTCTTTTTAGAAATTTCATAGATCAATATAATATTTCAATTTTATCTTTTTTTTTATTTTTTTTTCAGTATATCGAATATAATACATATTAGTAAACATGAACATTATGAAATACATAAATATATTTAATTAATAGATCATTAACAATATATACAATATTCATATATTTTTTATAATATGATTTTCTGTGAAGTGAATGGTTCTGTTGGAAAATGTATATAACCCGAAGTAGAAAAAAATTTGTGCTTTCGGACATAAGATATATATTTCATATATAGAAGGAACGATTCATTTAAATAAATAAATATTACGTTTTTAATTTTATTTCTTTTGATTGAATGATATAATACAGAAAAATTATACATAAACATAATGTATTTAAAAAAAAAAAAAGAAAAAAAAAAGAGTGATCCTTGTTTTTAAATTAGAGAAAATATTCTATAATTATGTGCAGTATTTTTTCTATATTATATCTTATGTGAAAAAAAGATTACCTAAAGGAATTAATGTGAACTTTGAAAAATATAATTTTGAAACAAATGTCTTATTTTATTATTTTGTATAGAATGTGAAAAAAATATTTTCATGGTATTCTTAAATTATGTAATATAAACCATTTTTAGAAATTATCTTATTATATATCGTTAAGATAATCATTAGAAAAGATGAAAACATAATGATCAAAAATTAAGAAAAATATTTTAATGAAAATGTATGCCAATATAATAAAAAATATATTATATTGTTTCTAAGTATAAAGTGATGTTTTTGAAAACATGATAAGAAAATTGTATTTACATAAAATTTACATGTTTTATTATATATGATATAAATAAAAAAGTTAAACATATGAATAATAAATTTTAATAAATATTTTTATAAAAATTATTATTTTATGTATCTATTCATGTTATGTATCATAGTTTTTATGTGTATTCTATAAAAATAAAATACTTCAAATGTGTTATATTAGTATATATTAGAATCTTTCACCTATATTTTTTCAATAAATATAACAAATTAAATGATAATATATATATATAATAAATTAAAATAGAATACATGTTCCATTATACATTCCTTGTTATTTTATTGAAATATATATATATATATACAGTTAAAAAAGTCAAAAACATATATTATGTTTTGTTTTTAATAATAAATAATTTCAAAAATATATGATTGTAAAGCCTCGTTTATTTTTAAAAATAATATAGAATTGTATGTAATCTTTAATGAAATATGTTTATTTTTACAAAATTGCACAAATTGAATAAAAAAACTACTTAGAACATAGCATGTATATATTTATTTATCTATATATCTTTTTCTATGTATGTCGTTTAATAAATAATATTTTTAAAATATTAAAAATAACACAATTGATTATACACATAGAGAACAATCGATTAGTGATAAAAAAAATGAATAATATAAAATATTTTTCGAATATTAGAAAATACAAAAGGAACCTTTTTGTTACATTTAATTATCAAATGTTATATTAAAATATTAAAAATTATATTTACAATTGATATAGTGGAGTCACAGAAAATCATGAATATTATTTTATTCTAAAAGGTCTTAATAATTATATGTTATTATTTAACACTAAATAAAACTTAATATAATATTATATTTACTTAAATATACTTAAAACTTTTAATTAAAAATAAAAATAATTATTCCTATTTAGAGTTATTTAGGTATAATTATAAGGATGAACAAACAATATATTTTTTCTGTCTTATTTGTATCACTAGCATGTGTTGTACATAAAATTTTTTTGTTAAATTGTATATATTTAAATTTCATAGTAAATTAAAAAATATTTAATTATAAGTATTATTTGAACTTTATATTATAGAATTTAAAATATATAACTTATGAAAAAAAAATATAGATTACTATATATATTTAAATATCATAAGATAAAACATATATATAAACAGTGTTTGGTACAGGATTTTACATTTCCCTTTTGTTTTTTTTCTTTTTTTTTTTAATATAATTGAATAATAAAAAATATCATAGTAACTTAAAATAATAAATTTATATATACAGATTCGATGAAATATATAATCTTATTAACATAATTACAATATTTTATATTTCTAAGAAAATATACTTCTATTAAAAAATATAATTTTTAAAAACATTTGAAAATACATTTTTTTCATATTTTTATTACAAAATATGTAACACGGTTTCTAACGGAAAACTGAAACTTTATAATTTTAATTTATTAATTAATGTTTCTAAACCTTGTTAATAAAAAGATATATATATATATATATATGTATAATATTAACTAATCGTATTTAATAGAATAACTTATAAATAATCTTGTTATATGTCATCTACATTTTTATTTCATATTTTTATAATAATAATACCATGGAAAATAATACGTAGTATTATATTTTAACAGTAATATAAAAAAATTTAAAAACAATATAATTATAAAAAATATAATAATAAACAAAAAACAAAAACAAAAACAAAAAATTGAATGCAGTTTTACTTATTTCATATGATTACAATTATATGGTTATAGGTGTAAAATTCGTATTTTTATATTATGTGTCTTTGGACAAAAAATTTTGACAGTATTTGTGCTTTCAGTTATATATTTTTTTATAATAAAATCTTATATAATCTATTATTAATTTTATGATTTAATATATTGTTATTAAATATAATATAAATTATAAAACGTTACTATTCTCAAACATTAAATAATAATTATATTTATTAAAGAAAACAAAAAAAAAACTATAATAAATGTAAACTCCATTTCATTTAAATTTTTATCTTCAAGGGGTTCTTTTGTTGTTTTTAAATTGGAAAATTTAGCTTATAAAATAATGCAAATTTTCTTTTTTTTTTAATTATAAAACGTGTACATAATTATAATTACATATATATTATTGTGAGTTCATAATACTTATATATATATTATACGGAAAAAAAATAAGAATTACTTAAAAAAGTACATAAAATTATTTACAATAAATAAATGAAAAAATATACATATATTAAATATATATATATATATTTTTTTTTTTAATTTAATTTTTCGAAATTCAAATGAAAGATAAAAAAATATTTTCTTATAATTTCATAATTTAAAAAAAAAAAAAATAATTTATAGTTTATATATAAAATAGAAGTATAATTATATTTTTTTTAAATAAATTTAATAATATATTTAAAAATAATACTTTGTTATAAAAAAAAAATATATATATATATATATATAATATAAAATACATATGCCAATTATAAATAAAATAGTATATATTTTATTTTTGCGTTAAGCTTATAAATAATATAATAATACATAATAATATATATATATATATATATATATATATTATAATATATATAATTATGTAATCACATATTTTCAGGAACAAATTCTATTATTATTAGTTATTTATTACATTTTCATTTTTTCCATTATATTTTAAAATAAGTAAAATAACGAAAAAAAATTATAATAATAGTATTATTATAATTTTTTTTTTTTTTTTTATATTATTTATATATATATATATATATTTATTTATTTATTATAAATTAATTTTAAAAATCCTTAAAAAAAAAAAAAAATACAATATATTTTTTAATTTTTTTTATCTCGAATTTTAAAAGAGATACCTTTTTATGATAATTATATATATTATATATATATATATATATATATATATGGATATATAATATTATATCCTAATAAATAGATCTGAATATTTAATGAAAAAAAAATAAGAATTTATGGAACTATTTGATAGAGGAAGTTTAAGAAATTTATTTGTTGGTAGTTGTAATGAAAAGGATGACATAATAAAAAATTTATTTGTGTCAGCTATAACGCCAAGCATTAAGGATATTGATGAAAAAAATTATAATTTGCTTGGAATATTAAATAAATACGAGAATGAAATAAACTCCTGTATTAATATGAGTAATTATTATATAAATGAAGCTTATTCATCTAACTTAAAGTCCGAAAAAGTAAGACGCAAATTGAGAATTCATATATATACAATTTATAAGGATGGACAAAGAGAAGTGAGTTTTCCTTCAAATATAAATCTTGAAGATTCACATAGAATTTATAATTATGTTAGTCCATCAACATTTACTTTTAATATTCATGGTTATGTTTTAAATTTAGATGAGAATGATAAAGATTTATTTGAAAAAGAAGAATGTTTATCACGTTCCAAAAAAATTCAAAGTGAATTGAATTCCAATAATTCCATAAAAGAAAATGGGATGAATTCAAAGGAAATGGATAGTCAAAATTCGTATAGTGATGTTGATAATATATCTGATATAAGTGAACAAGAAATTGATTATTATAGTACTAGTGCTATGAAATTTACTTCTTTTTTTTCAACCATAATAGTTATGAGGGATACCGAAACAATTATTTATGATAAAAAAAATAAAAACTATTATGATTGTGATAAGTTGACATTTACTCGTATAGTAAATGAAAATACAAAAGAAACAATGAAAATATTTCTATTTTTAGATCAAAAAATCCCTTTTTTTGAACTATCTCCTGAATTAAAGGATTTTATGAAATCATCAGAAGAAACTTTACCTGAAATAATAAGATGTATTTATGCATATAGTTTAGAAAATGACTTAATTGATTCAAGTATTATGAAAACAGATGAAGTTTTAAAAAGTATATTAGAGGTAGATGAATATGAATTTTCTGAATTACCTAAACTTTTGAAAAAACATATTTCCATTCAGAAACCAATAGTATTAGAGCATGTTATTGATTTAGAAAATTCTGAACAATCGGAGAGTATTTATGATATTGTTATTGATACATTTGAACCATATGTATCATTTGAAAATGGTGAATATAAAAAATTTTTACTTGATTCGCACAAATTTAATAAGTTATTGGAACTTTTAAGAATTAATGAAAAGGAATATTTAATGAATAATAAATTAAATGAAATGAGTTCCAATGATGAAGATAAAAGTGTGCAAAAAAAAAAACAAGTGGATAATAATAGTGATGATCATAAAAATTCAAATGAAGATCAAATACTTAGTGAAATTCATAAGACTGAAAAAGATATAATGCAGAAGGAAAACTTTTATGATAATTCGGAAGATATATCATTAAGTAATATAAAAGAATCAAATAATTTAACAGATGTTGAAAATGATAATGAAGTCATTGATGAAAATATAACAAAACAAATAGAAGAACAAGTAAATAATGATATGATATTATATAATAATACTAATTCAGATGTAAAAAAAGAAACCAAAAGTATTGAAGAAAAAAATTTTAATAAAGAGGATCCTAGGGATCAAGTTTTTTTGCAAGAACAAAATAATGACAAAATATCATCTATGGGTATGTCAACATTTGAATTGATAAATGGATTACAAAATGAAATAAATGAATTAGATGAAAAAATTATAAAAACATTAAATAAAATTAAACATAAAAATGGTTTAAGATTACATTATAAAAATTTTTGTGAAAATCCATGTAAATTTATTGATCATTTTATGAATAGTAAATTTTCTGAAAATATGCAAAACGTAAATGATAATTCATATATTTATGAACAGGCAGCTAATATTAATGATGATAATTATTATAAGTTACCGTGGGTTCATAGAGGTATATCAAAATATTTATTAATTAAAAATAAAAATTTTGATGATATTCTTAAAACTGTATTAAATTCAATGAATTTAGAATGTAAAAGAAAAGAAAATCCAAATATATATGAAAATATAAATAACACTCAAGGAATAATGTTAAATAAAACAAAGGACAAGCGTTTGAAAACATTAAAAAATAATTATACACAACAAAATGTATTAAAAAACAATTCATGTGAAGGTATTTCTAATAAGTATATGAATTATCCTCAATTAGTTAATAATAATAGTATTAATACATTTCAAAATTTTGGTAACAATATAAATTATATAAATAATAACATGCAAAACCCATATATGGTAAATATGGATATACCAAATAATGTTATGCACTATAATGGACAAGATAATTATAATAATTTATATAATCAACAGGTTACATATCCTCCCCAGTATATGATGAATTCTAACCTTTATTATAATGAAACCATGTCTTCACAAAATAATATGAATCAAATGTATAATATGACAGCACATATGGAGCAATGTCCTAATGGAAATTTTTATAATTTTAACAATAATAATAATAATAATTTTTAAGAAAGTATAAATATATAGGACACAAAAATGCTATTACCTTTTATTTAAAATTATGTTAACATTTTAATAAAACGTATATGCATTGAAGAAAAAAAAAATAAAAAAAATAATAAATAATATATATATATATATATGTGTGTATATTTTATATTAGTGTACAAATTTCATTTTTCATTTCTAATTTTTAAAGTAATTTTTTTTAATATTTTAATTTTATTTATTTGATTTTCATATTTATTTGGATTTAAAAAAAAAAAAAAAAAAAAAATAAAAATATATATATTTTTTTTAGTTGTAACTATTTATTTTTTTCTTTTATTATTTATAAAAAAAATAAAATAATAAATTAATATATTATAATATAAAATAAAATAAAAAAAGGTAACCTTTGGATGTCACATAATATATATCCTAATTCCATTCCATTTTTAATGCTTATTTGGTTGTGGGTATTAATACATCTGTAAACATATATCTTGATGGTCTTAATAATGATCCTTTATTATCTCTTCTATCAATATAATCTCCCCAATTTCCTGATAAGTTATTGTATGTAAAATTTAAAGCAAATGATCTAAATGGTTTTTCAGAAGCAGGAATTGCAAATGTTTTCGTATCAGGGTTGTTTTCTCCATAAGGTATCATATTATATCTCCATATGTGTTTTGGCTTGAAACTAACTATTGGTTCATCCTCTTTTATGGTTAAAAAGCTGCATAATTGATTAAAGCTATTTTTTTGTGTAGCATCTTTTAATGCCATTTCCCTATTGAAATTATAAAAAGAAAAATATATAAAAAA
>NC_033651.1:389545-394307 GCF_001601855.1 Plasmodium reichenowi | reverse complement strand
AATCCTCGATATTTTTATTTTGTAGTTCACTTTGTGTATCAAAAAAATTATTTTCTTTCATATCATCTACTACTCCTAATTCCAACATATTTGTTACATCTATTATATTTTGATAAATATTATTGTGATAACATGTTATGGCAGATGTTGTTCCAAAAAAGGCCATAAGAGCTACTAATTGATAACGAATATCAGGGTTGTGTTTTAATATAATATTTTTTATTGGATTAAAGAAAAATGTTGCACAATTTTTAAGCGTTCTGTAAATGTTTTCAATGATATAATCAATATAATATTTGTATGATCTTAAATGTAATATAAAATTATTATATCTAAAATTTTCCCCATAGTATGAATTATCATAAGTAAAAATATTATATTTTTCTTTATCCTTAACAACCCATTTTGGATGTTGCTTTCCACCACTAAACCTAATTTTACTTTTTAAAAAATGTCTCACATTATTTAATCGAAACTAAAAAGGAAAGTAGAAAAAATAAAATGAAGATGATAATAAAAGGGTAGTGCACATATATATATATATATATATATATATATGTACTAATTAATGATATTTTCCTTATTTTAAAAATATAAAATATATATGTTATTTATTTAAAATTATAATTTAATCCTATTTTTGTATTACCATATTTGTATAAAAGTTAAATCAACATTATATTAGGGTTTATTATTATGCTCTAACAGTTTTTATATTTTTCAAAAAAAAAAAAAATATATATATATATATATATAATAATGTATGCTTTAATTTATTTTATTTTTTTTATAGATTGTATTCCACGTAAAAAAAGAAAAAGAAAATGATAAATATAGAAATAAAAAATTATGTAGTATGAAAAGTTCAAATAAAGAAGATTTGTCAAAAACATAAATTTATATATTAACATTTGTTCTCATTTTGTATGCATATATATAACACAAGGCAAAAAAAAAAAAAAAAAACTTAAGAATTACAATTTTGTTTCTTTCCAAGGGCTTATTATAAAAATATTTTTTTTTATATTTTAAAATAAACTTATTTATATATATATATATATATTTGTTTTTTTTATAAATATTTAAAAAAAAAAAAAAAAAATTATTTAATTTCAATATAACAATTAAATGCATATATAATATTATTATTTTTTTTTGTTTTCCTATTCAAAAATGTGTAATAATTTTTCAAAATATAAGAATGTAAAATTTTTATTACGAAATATATGTTGTGCATATAATATTATATATATATATATATATATATATATATATACATATAATAATATTAAAAAAAAAAAAAAATGAAAAATTGAGTATACATATATAAAGAATACCTGAAATAATGTTTTTCTTTTTTAAAAATAGTTAACGTTTCTTTTTCAAATTTATTTTTTTATAGAACAAATGAAAATTATATTGATATATATAAATGAAATATTAAGAGCTTTTACATAATATATATGCTATTAATAAGAATTAAAAAAAGAGAGAACTTTATTACAAATGGACAAACATTTTGAAGGGCTCTATGTAATTTGGTTTATTATATACATAAAATATATATGCATATATAATACATCTTTATATACCATGTTACATTTATACCCATAAAGGAGGAAGAATATATATAGTTGTTTTATATATTATGAAATAAATTAATATAATTGTGAAGTTATGAAAAGGTTAAAGTGTATAAAAATAAATGAATAGATAAATAAATAAATATATATATATATATATATATATATATATATATACATATTGTACTTATAAAGATTAATTTTTTAAATAATTAAATCAAATAATAAAAAGGTAGTATATATATATAAACATATTTTAAAAGACAAAATAAATATTATTTAATTAAAAAAAGAATTATAATTAGTTTAATTTTTCATTTTTGATTCAATTGTATTATAAACATATTGACGTTAAAAATTAATATGTAGGTATATTTAAAATTTAAAACTTTTAGGTTTTCATTTTTCATTAATATAATTTTCTTCATCCATTTGTTGGGTATCTTCATCAAGTTCCAAGTTATAGTTGTCTTTCTGTTTAGATTCTTTTATCATTTTTCTTTTTTTAGCATTTTCCCTATATATATAAAAAATAAAATAAATAAATAAATATATATATATATATATATATATACATATATATATATGTATTTTTATATATGTGTACATTTTTTAAATGTCATAATTATCTTATTACACATTAATATGAATACTGTTGTTTTATTTTTATTTTTATTTTTCTTACACTTCAATTTCTTTCCATCTTTTCATCAATAAAAGGTATTCATATTCAAGCCTTTTTCTATAAAGGACAGCTAGTTCTTTACTTTTTTCAAAACCATAAATACCTACACGAAAATAACAATCACATTTAACAAAAAAATTGTGCTGATAATTTCTTTTACAAAAATAAACTCGCCATGCTCCACTGGCATGCCACCTTACCCCTTTAACATTACAACAGTACTTTTTCCAGTTAATATTTTTTAATTTTTTTAAGACATCTTCTCTATTTGAATAAATTGTTCTTCGAATGAATGAAGAGGATAATAATGATAAGGGTAAAGTACCATTTTTTTCAACTTGCTTTTTATTATATTTATAATTTAATAAATAATTTTCGTATAATTCAACTTGTTTTTCATCGTCCATATTAATATTATTTATATTTACTTTTTCACTCATTCTTTCTTGCTCTAGATATTTTGCATATTTTTCTGAGTCAAACTGTTCCTGGTGTGGTTGTATTAATTTTAGCATATATTCTATATAAATTAATATATATATATATATAAATATATGTATAGGAGTTACTTAAAAATTTGATATGATTTGTGCTATGTAAAATGGAGCATTAAAAATACAAACATGTAAATTAATATATATATATATATATATATATATTATTATTATTATTTAAAAAAAAAAAAAAAAATGTAAGTTCTTACTTCTTTTTTGAACAACTCTTTTTACTCCAAAGTTCCTTTTATTATTGAAGAATATTAAACCATAGTTTTTAGTTTGAAGATTACACGATACAAAGTTGAAAAAGTGTATGTTAAATATTTCAACATGATTACTATACTTAATATTTCTATAAGTAATTTTATGGAAACATTTATCATTTATTAAGAAAGTTCTAATCATTTTATTAAAAGAAAAATGAAATAATCCATTAAATTATTATTATATCATCATTTACACTTATTTATAAATAGCAAAGGATTTACATAAAACACTTTTTTGAATTAATATATATAATTCATTGTTTCTTTTACTGTCGTGTATATATTTTATTACCCTGTATTTATATATAAATATATTATACAATATATATATATATATATATATATATATAATATGTATATTGGTAAATGTATTGGAAAAAAAAAAAAAAAATATAACACACAAAAAATTGTATCGAATAGTAACATATATACACATAAATTATATATATATATATATATATTAATACATATAACTTGCTTTTATTTTCTGTGTATTGATAATTGTTAATATTATTTTATATTATATTTTTAGATTTATACAAAATTTGTGAAGACATTTTGTATAAGAATTTAAAAATTATGTAAATTTTGTCAACCTTGAACAATTAAAAGGAGGATATAAATGTAAATGTAAATGTAAATGTAAATATATATATATATATATATATATGTATTATTTCACCTGGTTAATTAT
Source organism: Plasmodium reichenowi (assembly GCF_001601855.1). NCBI lineage: Eukaryota > Apicomplexa > Aconoidasida > Haemosporida > Plasmodiidae > Plasmodium > Plasmodium reichenowi. Next base: position 390,582 of record NC_033651.1, on the reverse strand, counting down.
TTATGAGGGGAAAATATTTATTGGACATGATTTATTTACAATTTTTTTTAAAATCATTTTGATTATAATTTTATTTATAATTTTTCTAAATATTCCATCCCAATAATAATAATAAAATATATATGTAATATTTATTATCCACATTTATCAAACGTTTAAATGATATATGATCATTGTCAACTTTATTTTTTTTAATATTGTTGGTTTTTTAGTTTTTGTTAATTTAATTTATTTTTTATTTTGTTTTTTTGCTTAAACTATATTTTTAAAGAATGATATAAAAATTATTTTCAAAGTCTTAATACACATTAATATAAAAAAAAAAAAAAAAAAAAAAAAAAAAAAAAAAAAAAAAAAAAGTCAGAAAACTATATTAAAATATTCATGAAAATAAAAAAAATATATATTATTTAATATACCCTTAAGAAAGTATGGTAAGAAAGGCATTTTATTTACCAGCTTTATTTTTAGGTGGAGCGTCTTTAAGTCATTTTTATGCATCGAAAGAATTAGATGAAATAGAAAAAGAAGTGAAAAAATCCATCTGGGGATTTTCAACTGGTGTAGTAATAGGGTTAGTAATTGGAATATGTATAGGAACAAATTATTATTACATTTTCAACAAAATATTTTCAATCTTTGATTATTTTATGAAAGATCCGGAAGAAGAAAAAGATGAATAACATCAAACATATATTCACAGTATAAAGCATATATATATATATATATATATATATATATATATATATAATAACCATATAAAGACAATAATATACCAGAAGAATTTTTCTTTTATAATAAATGTGAATATGGTCATATATACCAAATAATCTGAAGCAAAAGGAAATATTAAAACAAACACACATATATATATATATATATATATATATATATATATATATATATATATATATGTATATTTATTTAAGGAAACTTAAATATTTTTTTTATGAATATTTAAATTCTTAATGTTTTTAATTCTTAAAATTTTAATATTTTGTTTTCTGTTCTTGAAAATAACTCATTTCATTTTACTA
>NC_033651.1:386977-389445 GCF_001601855.1 Plasmodium reichenowi | reverse complement strand
TTAAAAAAGTTTCATTCTTTTTTGCATTTTAAAATATCCAAGTGTTGCATACAAAAATATTCATTTGCAATCATAATTATGTTCAGATTTATGATTATAATATTTTTATGTATTTATTTGGAATCCTTATTTAAAAAAAGGTATATTTTTTAAAAATATTTTTGGGAATATTAAATATATATATATAATATACATATATATTAAATACATAAATATTTACAATATATATATTATACAATATTTTATTTATTTTTGATTGCAACTTTTAATATTTGATAGTAAATTAGAATAACTGTCATTGTTCTTTTATTTTTATTGTTATTTTATTCAATATATTTTTTAGTCATATAAATAGTAAAAATGAATAAAGCGAAAATAAAATTAATGACACATGAAACAGATATATTGTCATCTATTTCAAAAAAAAAACAAAATAAAGAGGTTAAGCTTCATCTTTTTTATCTATCCTTAATATTTCTTTTTTTTATATTACTTATAACATTGTACATATATCTAATACCTGGTATGAACTTTTAAATAGACAGAAAAAATAAAACAAAATAATAATATATTTATATATATATATATTTTATATGAAGCGTCACATATATATATATATATATATATATATATATATATAATTTAAATATAATTATATTTTTTTTTAATTTAAATGTGCAGGTTTAAATATTGAAGGCAAAAAGAAACTAAAAATATTAATTCCTAAAAACTTTAAAGATTTAATAAATTTCAATAAAAGAGAGAAAATTAAAATTCTATATGATTCTTTAGTATCATATAAAAATGAGCATGGAATGGTTTTATTAATCCTATTATCATTACTTTATATTTTCTATCAATCTTTTCCAATTTTTTTATGGTGGATGACTGGAACAGCTAGTATTATAACCATATTAATAGGAGCTTTTTATAATTATGTCTTTTCTATTTTATATTGTTCTATTTTATCAACCATATCTCCATTGATTGCATATGCAATAATTGTCTATTATGGAAAAACAGTCATTGAGCATTTTTTTAAGAAATCTCTTATACAATTTCAAGAAAAAATCAAAAAAAGAGTTAAAAATAAATTGGACTTATTTTTTTATATAGCTATTTTAAGATTAACTCCAATTTTCCCCAATTCTTTAATTAATATACTTGGAGCAACTTTATCACTTCCTGTAGTTCCATTTGTATTAGCAACGTATATTGGACTTTTACCAAATACTATCATATTGGGTACATTAATAATTACACACACATATATATATATATATATATATATATATTTTCATATTTATAAATATATATATTATTATTATTATCTTTTTATATATGTATATATTATACCTTTTAGTTTCCATAGGACAAGCATTAAACAGATTATCTTCAGTAAATATGAAGCATCAATTTTATGTACCCATAACATTTATAATATTGTTGTTACTTTTTCAAAAAATAGTAAGCAGTAAATATAAAGAGATAAGTCTTTAGATAAACTAGTACCAATTTTTCAATCACCCTTAAAATGTTATATATATATATATATATATATATATATATTTTATTTCTATCATTATTTTTATGTATTAATTTCCATCAAGTGCAATATTTGATAATTTCTATCTCTTTTGTTTTTTTTATCATTCACTTTGTTGTTAAATCATTTTGTTTTATCATTCTAAATTTCACATAATTTTCTTATTTACACACATTTACATTTTGTTAAATAAAAAATATCTTCTTCTTTTTCATGTTGTATTTTTTTTATTTCTTATATTTTTTAATGTAATAAATTAAATATTAATATCTTGTTTTATCTTGTTCAATTATATCTTTGAATGTATGTGTTTAATTTATGAATAATATATCCTTATACACATACACATATATATATATATATATATATATATATATATATATATATATTTATTTATATTTATTTACTTATTATTTCATTTTTTTTGTTGTTATTTAAAACACACACCAATCATCTTAACTTTTAATAATATCCTGTTATAAAAAAATAAATGGCTTAAATATATATATATATATATGTATATATAAAATCATTATATGTTTTTTTTAAAATTAAGTAAAAATAAAGAAAAAGAAAAAATATAAATTTATTCATAATATATTATAACAATAATAACCAATTTTTCTATAAAAACATTATCAAAAAAAAGAAATAAATTTTGATGAAATAAAATATATGAACTATACCCATAATTGTAGTTTAAAAATTATAGTTGTTAATTTCTGTCTTCATTTACTTCGAAAATTTTTTAATTTTAGAAATTTCAATAAAAATCTAATTACTATTGATAAAAATCATGGTATAAATCATGACACAACGGAAAGGATACAAAGTTATAACATCAATAGGAATACTAAAACAATTAGAACTTAATACAATTAAAAGATAAAGAAAAGAAGAAAGAAAAAAAAAAAAAAAAAGA
>NC_033651.1:385673-386877 GCF_001601855.1 Plasmodium reichenowi | reverse complement strand
GTGGAATATCAAAAAAAAAAAATATAATATATATTGAAAAAGGTTAGCTATCGATTAGGTGGAGAAACACATATTAATTAATTATGAAATAAATATTACAAGCAAAATATATAAAAGAATTCCAAAGAAATGGGAATTGAATCATGCAATTTAGATGATTCATCATATATAGGTCCTCATTATTTACGTTTATTTGAAGAATGGATGGATGGTTTTTTTTTTTTTTTTTTTTTTTATGATATAATAAATATTAATAAATGGTTTAATCATTTTATCCTTTCCTCCTTTTCCTTGTTATTTTCAAAACCATTTTTAATAAAATAAATAAATATATGTTATGTTATATATTTTTTATTAACCATTTTTTGGTATCCTATATGTGTTTAATCATAAGGATTCATCTTAGTGAATTTTCTTATAAACAATTTTATTAAAATTAAAAAGTTGATGGTTATTTTTTTAATTAAATTTGCTAAATTATGTCTCTTAAAAAAAAAAAAAATTATTCGAAATAGAACAAAAAAAAAATAAATAAATAATATATATATATATATATATATATTCCTAATAAAAATTCTAAATTGTTTCGTTTCTTTGGATATATATATTTTTTTTAATTTTATTTTCCTTATATTCTCTTTGTTTTGTTTATATATATTTAATTATATATACTGTGGAAATTATAAAAATATATAATTTATTATAATATATATATATATACTTATATATATTTAATAATATTACAAAGGCAGATTAAAAATAACTAAAAAGAAGGAACTATAAGTATATAATTTTTTTTCCTTAATTATAAATATATAATAAAAATTATACTGTTCAAGTAGGATTAATTTTAATATTATATTTTGTGTGAATTTATAAAATAAAAAAAAAAAATTTTCCCAAAAGAAAAAAGGTATAAACTATTAAATATATATATATATATATATATATATATATAATATATTAATTAAAATAAAAAGTTTATTAATAGGGATTTTATTTAAAATTAATTTTTTTTTATTATAATTATTTTATAGAAAATGTAAATTTTTTTAATAATATTTTTATATATATATATAAATATATTATTATAATATGACATGAAAATGTAGTAGATAATATTTATACGTATATTATAAATATATACATTATACATACATAATATAATATATAATATTATTTATTTATTCATTTACAATGAAAT
>NC_033651.1:375492-385573 GCF_001601855.1 Plasmodium reichenowi | reverse complement strand
TAAATATATACATTTACATAATATTCATTAATATTATGTATATAAAAAAAAAAAAAAATATATATATATAAATATATATTTATATATTTTATATTCCAAAACTGAGAAGAAAAAAGAAACAAATATATTTATAATAAATATATTATTTTTTATGATTAATCCAAAAATATAATATATGATATACAAATATAGAAATATATAAGATTATATATTTTTATATTTATTCGTTTAATCCTGTTAATTTTTTTTTTTTTTTTTTTTTTTATATATATTTTGAGAAAAAAAGAATAATTAAAATAAAAAAAAATGGTAAAGTTCGAAACAAATATTTTATTTTATTTTTTTTAAAGTAACATTTGAATAATTATAAAAAGGTGACAAATGAGAAATAAAATTTATAAATTATAATTATATAATTAATATATATATATATAATATATATATAAGTAATAAACAAACTAGTACTAATAACAAAAGAAAAAAAAAAAAAAAATATATATATATATATATATATATATATATATATATATTCAGTTATTTATATATAATAATGGCTGAGAAGGAAAAAGAACAAACTTTCACTAAGAACATTTTTAGTGACGACGAAAGTGATGTTGACAAAGAAATTATTAAAAAGAAAAAAAGGAAAAACGATAATAATAATTATGATAATAATAATTATGATAATAATAATGATGATAATAATAATGATAATAATGATGATATAAGTGAACATAATGCAAAAAATACCGAAATGTCAAGGAAAAGAAAAAAAATAAGTAGTACCAACACAAATATAAATAAGGAAGGGCAAGAAGATAATGAACATAACCATTTTGATGATAATAATGATGAGGAGGAACATGAAGAAGAAGCTGAAGAAGATATGGAAGGACGTGAAGAAGAAGATGAAGATGATGATGGAGATGGAGATGACGGTGAAGAAGAAGATTATGAAGATGAAGAAGATGAAAATTTATTATACGAAAATAGTACTTATAATAATAATAAAGATATGATTGAAAGTGGATCAAAAAAAAGAAGAATAGGAAAAAATAAATATTTATCAACCTTTTTAGATACAGAAGCACAAGTTGGAGATGATGATGAAGAAGAAGAATATGAAAGTTCCTACATTGATGAATTTGAAGAAGCAAAAAGATTAGAGAAGAAAAAATTATATGAACAAAAATTAAAAAGTGGAACAAATCATTTAGCACAAGCAATTAATAAATTATCCAAAAGATATGAAAATGAAAAAGAAGTTAAAGAAGATGATATATTAACAGACGGAGAAACATTAACAGATGGTGAAATATTAGGAGATGATTATTCTGATGAAAGAAGAGAACGATTACAAACTATTGATAGTCCGAAAATGTGGTTAATAAAATTATTTAAAAATAATGTAGAAAGAAATTTAGCTATAGGAATTTATCATAAGTTTATGAAATTAAAAGATAATGATTTTAATATTAAAGGTATATATGTTTCTGATAATTTAAAAGGATATATTTATATAGAAGCAGATAGTTTATATATGTTAAAAAAATTTTTATTAGGATTCAAATTTATAAATCTTAATGAAATATCTATAGTCCCAATACAAGAATTGACTTCTATATTTACAATGTGCCATTCAAAAATTAATATACCCAAAGTTAATGAATATGTTAGGATAAAAAGAGGATTATATATAAATGATATTGGACAAATATATGAAATTCATGAAAAAGGTATATATGCGATTGTTCGTTTAATACCTAGAATTACCTATGAACATTTTATGAATGCAAAAAAAAGTAAATATTATAATCAGAAATCATCTTTAAATAAATTAACATCTATAATTGATAAAAATAATAAAAGCAATTCTTATTATTTTAATGATAAATTAGATATGAATAGAAGTTCTAATTTTTCAAAATATCCAAATGATGATATGTCAAATGGATATATGTCAAATGGATATGCATCAAATGGATATGCATCAAATGAATATTTATCAAATGCTTATGCATCAAATGAAGATATGGGAAATGGTTATATAAATGATGATTATTTAACAAATGTACATGATGAAGAAAGCTTAAAAAAAAAAACAAAACAAAAAAAAAAAAAAGATTCTTTAGATGAAGCATTACTATTAAGAAAGAAAAAAAAAGAAAGACCACTTCAAAAATTATTCGATAGAGATGAAATTGAACGTATTGGTGGTGTTATTGAAACAGGTCCTTATCCAAGAACTATCAAATATCAAAATAATATTTTTGAAGAAAATGGTTATATATTAAAAAAAATGAATATCAAATATCTTATTACAGAAAATGCAAATATCACATTAACAGAAATAAGAGAATTTAATAAAAATAATGGTATGGCAGGTGAAAAAGCTACCTTAGGTATTACCAAATCTTTTATAAATAAAAATTCTCTACATTTATTTAAAAAAGATGAAAGAGTCAAAATTTTAAAAGGAGAATTATGTAATTTAATAGGTACCATAACTGCAGTTAATGATAATGTTTTAACTATAAATCCAGATAATTTAGCAAAACAATTTAAATTCTTACCTAGTGATGTAACCAAATATTTTATTGAAGGAGATAATGTTACAGTTATTAATGGGTTACATAAAGGAAAAAGTGGTTTAATTTCACTTATAGATTATAAAGAAAATGTTGCACTCATATTTTCTCCATCTTTAAATACCGAATTAAGATGTTCTATACAAGATTTATCTTTATCTATTAATAATAGTGAAGGGTTAGGAGGTGTACATACCCTAAATGGATTTTCAGTAGGTGATTTAATTGAATTAAATGATAGACAAATAGGTGTCTTAACATATATTGATAAGAATAAACATATACGTGTATTAACAAATAATAATACAACTTTACATACAACCATAGGTTGTATAACATCAAAACGTTCAGCCGTAGGACAAGTAGGTCGAGATGAAAATAATAATATTGTTCAATCAAGAGATAATATACAAATAGTACGTGGGGCACATAGGAATAAAGTAGCAGTCATTATGTATATATGGAAAAATAAAATTTTTGGTAAAATAAATAAAAAAATTGAAGATAATGGTTTTGTTGTTTTAGAATGTCAAAATTGTTCTTTAGTAGGAAATACAACTGAAAAAAAAAAAATTATAACAAATAATAATTTATTTAGAAGTAATACAAATTATTTACGAAAAAATAATAATTTCAATTCATTTATTGGGAAAACAGTAAAAATATTAACAGGTGTATATAAAGGTTTATTAGCAGATGTTATAGATGCTGAAAGAGATGAATTTACATTATTATTAAAAATTAAACCTAAAACAGTAAGACAAAAAAGAATAGAATGTGCTATATCAGATTCATATAAAGATCAAAATGCATGTGAAGAAAATGATGAAATAGATATAGAAAATAAAAATAAATTAAAACCATTACAAATGTTTCAATTGTCAGATCAAAAAAAAAATAAATTCCATGATTCTTTTTATAATCCAAGAGAAAAAAAAAGTTTTGATAAATTACCTCCGAAACATTTTTCAATAGATAGTACAAATAATCAACGAAATTATTATAATTACGGAGATAAATGGAGTTATGCAAATAATAATAATAATAGTAATAATATGAATGGAAATGTTTATACATCTCCTCATAAATATAATCATAATGATAGGCATAATCATCATGATAATAGATATAATCATCATGATAATAGATATAATCATCATGATAATAGATATAATCATCATGATAATAGATATAATCACCATGATAATAGGTATAATCATCATGATAATAGATATAATCATCATGATAATAGATATAATAATAAAGATAATCCAGATTTTAAAAAAAAGGATTATAAAAGTAATAATAATCATTATGAAGATGATTATCTTAAAAAAAAACATAGCATCAATAATTTTAGGGATTCATCAAATAATATAAAACATGAAGAGCATAAAAATTATGTAACCCATATTGGTGAAGAAAATAAAAAGCATCATAATAAATACGAAACGAAAAAAGAATATAATAATAATAATAATAATATAATACCAAATAAAATAAATAACAATGATCAAAAAGAAGAAAGTCCTATATGGTTACATATAGATATTATGGTAAAGGTTATAACACCAGGACCATTTTATAATGAAATAGGTAAAATTATTGATGTTATAACAAAAAATGCATATACTATTTTAAAAATACAAACTGATAAAACAACATTTAATATAGTAGCAGATGCAGTTGTTCCTTTAAAACCTCAGAAAAAAAATGATCATATTTTAATTTTTGATAAAGGAGAGAAAATTGAAGGAACAGTTCAAGATATTAAAATTAATGAGGTTCAGGCTAATACTGCCTCTGGACTGCTTACATGTCATTTAAAAAATACTTTTTTATATAAAAATTATATACCATAAGTAGAACAAAAAATAATAATAAAATATTCTAAATGACATAAAAGTGTTCACGCATTTATATATATATATATCATATATATATTTATCCCATTTTCCAAACAAGGAAAAGAAAAAAAGAAGTGCTTAATAGGAACAAATATAATGTAGTATATATATATATACATATTATATGTTAACATGAAATAAATTTCATGTGTTCTAAATATTAATACGTTTTTATTTTTATGTAGATATAACATTTATCGTGACCAATATTTTCTTATAACAAATGTTATTTTTTTTTAAATTAACATTTTTTTTTTTTTTTTTTTTATGTGCTCAATATTAAGAAGGTTAATTTGATTATATACTTTTTTATTCGTTGAAAGGTGTGAAAATTTTTCCTGTTCATTTTATTATTATTATTTTATTTTATTATTTTTTTTTTGACAAATGAAACAAAAAATGTATTTTAGAGAAGAAAAAATTTATACATTATAAGTGAATATATATATGTATATATATATGTATATATATATATATATATATATATATATATATTATAATTAAAGAATGTTAATTTATCCTAGTTATGTTTCATAAATATTTGTATATTTCACTTAAATTTTTTTTTTATAATTTTACAACTCTCATAAGTCATTTTATATATTAAATATTATTAATTAGTAAACTATAAGAAGGGGAATTAATTTAGTTTTTCCACATAATATGTAAATATGTATATATATATATATATATATATATATATATATATAGAAAGAGAAATTATAATAAATGTAAAGTCATATAAGATATATAAAAACATTATTTTACCATAATATGGAAAAATATATAAAAGCAAAATTACATAATATATAAATTATACTTTGATAATTTTTTTTATTGACAACAGTTAAAAGCCAATTTGTGATAACAATAAATAAATAAATAAATATATATATAAATATATATATATATATATATATATATATATATATATATTTATGTACATGTGTACATTCATTTAGTATGGTGTAATTATATCATATCATAATTATATTCATTTCAGTTTATTTTTCATAAAGGCTAATACCTTCTGAACAATATTTTCAGGGGTGAACCCTAGGTGCTCCCAAATTTTATTTTTAGGTGCTGAATAGCCAAATTGGTTAATACCTATATATACATTGAAATATGTATCGAATCCATGTGTTGATGCAGGTTCAATATAGAATCTAGGTAAATTTGGATGATTATGCATCATAATAGAATATTGATAATCTTCTGGTTGCTTTTTAAATAAGGTCCAAGATGGGAAACTTACAATTCTTACATTTAATTGATGTTGATTTTTTAAAATTTCTTTAGCTTCAAAACATAAATGTAATTCTGATCCACTACCTGTTAAAATAACTTTTGGATTATTAGAAGTATCAAAATCTTCTAAAATATATGCTCCTTTTAAGACTTGTTCAGCTTGTGTGTTATTAAGATGTGGAACTTTATTTCTACATAGAGCAATAACTGTTGGTGTATGTGGATTAGAAAAGTGAGATAAATAAGCTCCTGATACTTCATTACCATCAGCTGGTCTAATTATATTTAGATTTGGAGTTGATCTAAGTAACGATAAGACTTCAATTGGTTGATGTGTTGGTCCATCTTCTCCTAATTCAACAGAATCATGTGTAGCTATACAAAGAATATGATGATTTGATAAAGCAGCTAATCTTAAAGCACCAAAAGCATAAGTATAGAAATTTAAAAATGTACCACAATATGGTTTGAATCCACCATATGCATATAATCCATTTGTAATAGCTACCATTCCATGTTCTCTAACACCAAATCTAATATATTTATTTCCATAAGAATTTTTTTTTATATCATTTTCTTCTTTTAATGATGTACAATTTGATTCGGATAAATCTGCACTACCTCCTATTAACTCTGGAAATATTTTATTTATTGAATTTAGAACAGCTCCAGATAGGTTTCTAGTAGCACCTGGTGCATCTTTTGGTGTATATTTTGGTAATGCATCTTTCCAATTATTTGGTAAAGCATTTTGAAATCGTCTTATAATTTCTTGTGATACTTGTGGATATTTTAAAGAGAAATCATCAAACATGTTCTTCCATTTGATATAATTTTCTTTTTTTTTTTGTATAACATTTTTATAAAATTCTTTTACTTCATCAGATATATGAAATTTTTTTTGAGGATCTAAACCAAAAAAAGATTTTGCATTTTTTAAATCTTCATCATTTAAAGCTAATCCATGTGATTTACAAGTGCCTTCTACTTTTGTACCAAAACCACATGCAGTTCGAACAATAATAAGAGTTGGTTGTTGTAAATTTTTTTTACCTTGTTCAATTTCATGTAATATTTTCTTATAATCTTTATTACCATCTTCAACTCTACGAACTTCCCAATTTAAAGCCTCAAATTTTTTCTCTATATTTTCTGTAAATGATAAATCAGTATTACCATCAATAGTTATTTTATTATCATCATATAAAAGAATTAATCGACCTAAACCTAAATGACCAGCAAGTGAAGCAGCTTCACAAAATACACCCTCTTGCATACATCCATCACCACATATAGCATATACATAATTATCAAATATTTTATGTTCTTCAGTATTATATTTATCTGCTAAATTATGAGCAGCTATAGCCATACCTACAGCATTTGAAGCACCTTGACCTAATGGTCCTGTAGTAACTTCAACACCTTTTGTTATATGATTTTCTGGATGACCTGGTGTTAAACTTCCAAATTGTCGAAACGATTTTAAATCTTCCATACTTAATCCTTGTTCTGTTAAATATAACATAGTATACAATAATGCACTAGCATGACCATTGGACAAAATAAATCTATCTCTATTTATCCATTTTGTATCTTCATTATAATAATTCATTACATAAGACCATAATATATGAGCTATAGGGGCACAACCTATTGGAGCTCCTTGATGTCCACTCTTTGCTTCTAATGGTAATTCTGCTGATAACATACGAATTTCGTTTATGCACTTTGTGTCTATTTCGTTATCCATAATGTTCATTTGAATGATAAAAAATGAAATAACGAAGGTTTTTTTTTTTTTTTTTTTTTTGAATGATTACAAGTAGGTATAGCTTGAATAAATTATGAATGCTATGGTAATATATACAATATATATATATATATATATATATATATATATATATATATATATTTTTGTAAAATATTAAAATGATAATTATAAAACAGTTTGAAAGGGGGAAAAAAAAAAAAAATTATATATACATGTAAAATGTTTCTATTTAAGCAAAGGTCTCTACAGTTTTAAAAAAGAAATGTAAATAATCGTATATATTTTTTGCCTTATATCTTATATCTTCACAAGTATTACTTTGTAACTCTCTAAAGTAAAAAATAAAAAATAAAATATATGTATATACTAATAATATGACTTGTTAATTGTTATTTATATATTCTTTATAATTGCATTAAAAAATATTTTTAACATAAGCATTCAAATAAAAAATAATAAAATGGTATACAATATATATATATATATATATATTGTTAATATATTAATATATTTATAATAAAAAAAAAAAAAAAAAGGGCAAGCAATATTTCGTAATGAATATGGTAAAAAATGTTTATATATATATATATTTATATTTATATATTTTATTTATATGTAAAAATAAGGGTATATAGAAATAAGCATATTTACTTTATAACATATATTTTTGTAATTACATTTTTAATATACTTCCAGATACATTTGCACGTGTAAACATTTCGTTTTGTTTTAGTGAATCATCACTTAATAAACATTTATATAAAATATTACTGTTTTTTTCTGATAAACAATTTATTTCTATTATACTATAAAAAAAAAAAAAAAAAAATATACATATATATATATATATATATAGAACATTAATCATTCATATAAAAGATTTATAAATACTAATAAAATATAAATACATAAATATATATATATATATTTTTTATATTTTACTGCTTAATTGATTTTTCACATTCTACTTCTCCCATTATAATTAAAGTAAATAATAAGATATCATAGAAAAAGAAAAAACTCTTTTATAAACTTCACTTAAATTTAAAGTTACAAAAAAAAAAAAAAATAAATAAATAACATATAAATATAAAAAGATATTTACTATATAATATATATATATATATATATATATATATATATATAAATATATATTTTTTTTTTTACTACTACATATTCTTGAATAATTATAAATGAACCATATAAATATTTTATATGCATATATAATATAAATTTTTGAATGGCCAAAAAAAATTTAAATAATCGAACATGCTAATTTTATGTAGAGTTCATCATATATATATTTATTATTCATATATATTTTTTATATGGCTTCTTTTTAAGTATTTTTATATATGTGGAATGAATAATATATATATTATATATATATATATATATATATATATATATATATAATATTATAATACGATAATTTTACATTGAACCTTTTATAAGCATAATATTTCTTATGTTTTATTTTATAAGTATTATATATTTATATTATAATTGTATCCTAAGATTTTCTTATATATGTCATATTATATATATTTATATATATATGTATATTTTTTTTTTTTTTTTTTTTTTTTAAATTGTAATAATTATTTATTACATGTCATTTTAAACTATAAAAAGTACCAAAATATTTTTTATATGAAAACAAAGAGGGAAAATTTATTATTTTATCATAATGAAGAATTTTATTTTTTTTAAAATCAAATATTAATATGAATAGTAAATAAAATAAAAAATATATAATAATGAAAAATAATCAAATAAATATATGATAGAATAAACATAAACCAACATATCAAAGGGTTATATATACATACATATAAATATATATATAAATCATAAAAAAAGAAAAAAAAAAGAGATGAATTCATTCATATTAACAACAAATGTTACGTTGAAATAGTTATGTAAAAGAAAGAATTAAAAAGAATATTAATAAAATATTAATAAAATATTAATAAAATATTAATAAAGGTACATAAAAAAAATTAAAGCCTTATAAAAAATATGACAAATATATTATTTTACAATTTTTTATATTTTAATATATTTAAAAAAGTAAAAAAATACAAATGAATATCTTATTATGTGATCATTAAATTGTAGAAATATAAATATAAACACGTTTCCATATAAGTGGAAACCAAATAACATTATTTTTTTTTGCTCATCATAAGCATGAATTCATGGAAATCGATCTAAAAAAGGAAAAAAAAAAAAAAAATATATATATATATATATATATTTTTATTTATTTATATTTTTTTGGGTGTTCCCATTTTATCCTTTTTCATCTTTGTAATAATTTTTATTTACCTCTCCATCTCCATTTAAATCAACTTCTTGTAACAATGAATCAATTGCCTTGTCTATTAATGGGTTTTCAATATCGTCTCTTCCAAATATCCTTTTTAATTCTTCGACACTTATTTTTCCATTGCCATCAATATCAAAAAATTTAAAGGGTATTAAGCAGACTTCCTTCTTGAGGTACGTTTGTTTATCAATTGTAGCAGCCAGGAAATCTTTGCCCAAAAAAAAAAAAA
>NC_033651.1:373703-375392 GCF_001601855.1 Plasmodium reichenowi | reverse complement strand
ATATAAATTTATATATATATATTTTTTTTTTTTTTTTTTTTTTTTTTTTTTTTTTTATTACCTGTGTAATGTATTTGACCTGAGGCGTTTGAATCAATGTCTCTAAGTACTTGGTGAATATCTGGAGGTATTTTTTGGTATCCTATTTTTTTCAAGCCATCAAGAATTTCTTGAGATGATAAAGTTCCACTATTATCAACGTCAAGAGCTATAAATATATTTCTTAAGTTATTAATTTCAACATCACATAAATGTTTGGCTATAATAGTTAATGCAATTTTTTTTAATTCATTTTCCTTTTTAAAATTTTTAAGATTTTTTAATAAAGTGGAAGATAATTCTACATGTTCATGACTTTTAGTCATCTGTGTTATCCATGGATGATTTAAAGCTTCTTCGATAGTACATCTTTCATTTGGATTATATGTTAATAATTTTGTTATTAAGTTTTTCGCATCAGAAGATATATTTCCCCAATCATTTTCATAAAAACAAAATTCTCCTTTTTTAACTTTTTTTAAAACTTCATTATCTGTATCACCATAGAATGGTGGATACCCACATAAAAGTGTATACATAATAACACCACTAGACCAGATATCACATTTTTTATCATATTTCCCATCTAATACTTGAGGTGCAACATAATATGGTGTTCCTGCTTTAGTCGTTGTAAATTCTCCTGTTCCTAAATTTTTACTTAAACCAAAATCTATAATTTTTAATAAACTATCTTTACTTTCACTTTGAAATAAAAAATTTTCAGGTTTTAAATCACGATGTACAATATTTAAAGAATGTAAATAAAATATGGCTGAAAATATTTGCTTCATTATAGTCGCAGCATTTTTTTCCGTAAATGATCCATTCTCAATAATACTATCAAATAATTCTCTACCTGAACATAATTCCATAATTAAATATATATAATTATCATTTTCATATGTTTCATATAATTTTACAATATTTGGATGATCTAATTTTTTCATAATTTCAATTTCTTGAAAAAAACGATTTATATTTTTCAATCGATCTTTTTTTTCTTCTTTTATAGCATATAATTGATTTGTAACTTTATCTATACCTTTGTATACACAACCATATGTACCTTGTCCTAATTTTTCATCAATAATATATTTATCTTCTAATTTTCCGGAATGACATAATATTAAATTTTTCCTTTCTAATGTTGTTGTACCTTCTCTTGATATACAACTACTATTTATATCATATTTATAATCATTACTTTGTTTATTTGTATTTTCATTAGTATTTTTTCCATATATATTTAAAAAGTTTTTTTTTTTTTTTTTCCTTTTTAATTTATTTACTGATAAGTGATTTCCCATAATAAGTATTATTCTTTATATATATATATATATATATATATATTATTTTGCACTATTTTTAATATATATTTTTTTTAAAGGTATATTTTGATATGTTATTTGGCTGATACGTTATTATATGTCCTTTAGTAGAACAATATATTTACACATGTATTATTTTGTTTTATAATTCTAATAATTATAATATTTTTTTATCTTTTTCTTTTTTTTTTTTTTTTTTTATTCAATAGAAAAAAAAAAAAATTGATAAAGTATAATATTCTTACATTTAATTTTTATTTCATTTTGTTTTAAAAAAAAAAAAAAAAAAAAAAAAAAAAAAAAATATATTATTATTAAT
>NC_033651.1:372218-373603 GCF_001601855.1 Plasmodium reichenowi | reverse complement strand
GATTTACGTACATTCTATATTACAATGTTATTTTATTAGATTATATTAACGTATAATATTATATTTTATTAAAATATATTTTTTTTTATATATTTACATTACACCTTATTCCTTCATCATATATAAAATAATAATATTATTTTCTCTTTAAAAAATATACATATATATATATATATATAATATATATATTTTTTTATAAAAATTTAGAAAAAAAAAAAAAAATTACATATTAAAAAAAAATTATTATTATTAAAAAATATATATATAATATATATTTTACAATAAATTAAAATCTAGGAGAAAGTCATAGTAAAATTATATATTATATATATATATATATATATAATATATATGAATTATATTCAAAAAAAGTCAAAAACATTAAAAAAAAGGTATATTCTAAAAAATTATAATATAATATATATATATATATATATAATATATATATTATATTATTTTTTATGAACAATGGAAAATAATACTAATAACATAATTAAATGTAATAATATATATATTATTTAATATTATGAATATATAATATATGTATAACATAAAAAAAATATTATAATTCTCTCGTATTCTCTAAGAAATTATATTCATAAATTATACATATATATATATATATAGTAAAATATATATAGAAAAAATATTATTATGTTAAAAAAAAATAATAACTATTACTCATTTATTTTTTCATTTAAAAAAAAAAAAAAAAAGAAAAAAAAAGCTAAAATATTTTTGCACACGATTTTTTTTGTTTTTTTTGTTTTTTTTTTTTTTTTTAAATAAAAAATACAAATAAAGATAAAAATAAGTATTTTTAGAATATATTGTTATATCCTTATAATATTTATAAATATATATATTTTTATAATATAATAGTAATTTATATATTTATATATATAGTTTATAAATTTGTGTAAAAATAAACCTAAACACTGTATAAATATATTCACATGTATATATATGAGGAATCATAAAAGTTTTATTTTATAGTCATGATGTTGAATAAAATTATAATCAATAAAACATATAAAAAGGAAATATATACTTTTCAATAACCTAAAATTAGTTAATATATTTTTATTTTATTTTACTTTATATTATTTTATATTATTTTTGTGATATTTATTTTTAAAATATTATATATTATATACCATCAATTTCAAATAGGAAAATACAAGATATTGTAAAATGGGTTATTAGAATAATCATTTATATTTATTTCATATAATTCAAAAAATAACAATTTTTTTTTTATTATTTAAAAAAAAATATATATATATATATATATATTTATTTACAAAACATATTATTTGACATTTTTTTTTTTTAATTTTTTCATTGTCTTATATAATTATATTTATATATATATATATATATAT
>NC_033651.1:370201-372118 GCF_001601855.1 Plasmodium reichenowi | reverse complement strand
ATTTATTTCTAATTCGTTTTATAATATATATTTATAATAAAAAAAAATGCAGGAAAATCCTATTATTCAATATATATTAGTAAATAAAGAAATTATAGATAAAAAATGGCCATTAGGATCTGTAATCGCCCAAGCTTGTCATGCCTGGTAAAAAATATAAGTAGAAATATTTATATATATATATATTACATTTTGAATGTACTAAAGAAAAAATGCATACCATGCTTTTAGAAAATATTATATAAAATACTTACATATATATATATATATATATATATATATATATATATATATATTTATACATATTAATATGTATTATCATATTTTTTTTTTTTTTGTTTTATATTTATTTATGTTCCTGAATTTTACTTTTGACAGTGTTGCTGTGATAGCAGAAAACATGGATGACGAAATTGTTAAAGATTATTTATCTCCAGAACATATAAATAATATGCATAAAGTTATATTAAAAATTGATGATACAAATGAAATAAAGAATTTATCTAGTATTCTAGATAAGGAATCCTTAAAATATAAAATATGGACTGAATATCCAGAAAACATTTTCACAGCTATTGCCTTGAAACCATATTATAAAAACACTGTACGTGATTATTTTAAAAAATATCCATTATTAAGAAAGTTATAAAACAAATTGGACACACATATATATATATATATATACATAATATAATTCAAAAAAATGCATTGCTTACTTATATTTTATGTCTTATTATTCTTCCTTTTACATAATATTTTATGAAATAACTTTCAAAGATGAGAAAGAATTTTTTTTTTTTTTTTTTTAACCGTTAATACGATTTATTTTTTATAATAATACACTGTTTATATGTATATATATTTGTTATATGTACATTTATTATATTGTACAGTTGTTAAAATCATAACATAATGAAAAAGAAAAAGAAAAAAAAAAAAAAAAGGTTTTAATTTTATGTTTTGAATAAATGTAATTATATATATATATGTGTATATTCTATATAATGGCTTCTAGTGAAGCCTTAAAAAAAAATTAATGTCATTGTAAAATATTAAAAAAAAAAAAATATATATATACATGTTTTATGTATAAAACGAATGCTAAAATAAAATATAAGGAAGGAAATATAAATGTTATAAATAATATAAATTTATTAAAATAACTTAATATGTAAATCTTATTATATTCTGTTATAAGATTATATAATTTAAGATCTTTCTCCACGAATACGTCTGGCTAATTGGATATCTTTTGGCATAATGGTAACTCTTTTTGCGTGAATGGCACATAAGTTGGTATCTTCAAAAAGACCAACTAAGTAAGCTTCTGCAGCTTCTTGAAGGGCCATTACTGCTGAAGATTGGAATCTTAAGTCAGTTTTATAATCTTGAGCAATTTCTCTTACTAATCTTTGGAATGGTAATTTTCTTATTAAAAGATCAGTAGATTTTTGATATCTTCTAATTTCTCTTAAAGCTACAGTTCCTGGTCTATATCTGTGTGGCTTTTTAATACCAGCAGAGATTGGAGCTGATTTCCTTGCTGCTTTTGAAGCTAATTGCTTCCTTGGGGCTTTACCAGCAGTTGATTTTCTAGCTGTTTGTTTAGTTCTTGCCATTTTTTAATATATATATAAATTTATGATATAAAATATATTGTGTGTATTTTGTGAAAAAAAAAAAAAATTATATATTTTTTTTTTTTTATGTGTATGACAAGTTTTGTGAATAATATATATATATATATATAAATAAAATATTTTTTTGCAATAGTTTTTTATATATTTAATTTTTTTTTTTTTAAGAATAATATTTTTTTTTTTTTTGAGATATATTTTTTTTTTTTTAAATGTATTTTAAAAAAAAAAAAAAAAAAATATATTTTAATTTATACATATGTATTGTGTGCTTTTTTTT
>NC_033651.1:369120-370101 GCF_001601855.1 Plasmodium reichenowi | reverse complement strand
AGCATGTGCATATGTCATATATATAAATACATATATATATTATATATATGTATAAGAAAAAAAAAATATATATATATATATATATATAAATATATATAATAAATATATAAAAATATATATACATTTATATATATGGCTCATATATTTTAATCAATGCACTTTTTTTTTATATATTTTTGCATTTATATAGTATATTTATATATATATTATTATATTTATTAAGTATTTTCTTGAATTAAATGCTCTAATATATATAATATTTATATATATATAATAAATATATATATATATATATAATATAAATCGAATTTAGCAAAAAAAAAAAATATATATATATATATATATATAATATATATTATATATTGATAGTATTTTTTTTTTTTTTTAAATTGGTAGTGCAATATGATTGCACAAAAGATGTCTTTATATATATTTAATTAAAATTAAAAGTTTATTTTTGGATTATATTATTATATTGGTATGATATAAGAAATGTGTATAGTTTTTTATATATATATAATGGTCATATATATGCTTTTTCATAAATATCACTTTCTCTTTTTTTATATATTTTTATTAAAATTAAGAGGAAATACTTTCACATATATATATAATATATATATATATATATATATAATTATAAAACATTTACCTTTGCTTTTTTCTTTTTTTAAATGGATCAAATATTTTATATATATTTATATTTAGTATTTATTATAACACATATATATATATATTATATATATATGATATTTTACTCTCATATTATAATTATATAATTTTTTATAATCTTGTATGCATTTCTTAAAAGATATATATATATATATATATATTTAAATTAAATTATAATTAGATGGCTAAATTTAAAAAAAAAAAAAAAAAAAAAATTAAGTAGTTTAACAAATGCAATTATACTATTATAATAAATATATATATCCCCTTTATTTTTTCTTTAATTTTTTTTTTTTTTTTTTTTTAAGA
>NC_033651.1:348865-369020 GCF_001601855.1 Plasmodium reichenowi | reverse complement strand
AATAAAAAAAAAAAAAAAAAAAAAAAAAGAAGGATAAAAGAAGTTATATAAAATATGTATGATATAATACATATCATAAATGTTGAAGCAGCATATTATTATAATATCTTTTTCCTGTTTATATTATTCTTTTCACTTTCTAATTTTTTTTATTGTTATTCTTTTATTATTAATATGTTTTAGTTATAATGTTCTTAAACATTTTTATAAAGTACTATTTTTTCATATGATTAGATATTTTTAAAGAGGAAAAAAGGTTTACTACACAGTGATTTTATTTTGTTTCTTATTATAAAAATGACTAGTAACTTAATTATCCTAATCATATTTATATGGATTTATATATATATATATATTGTTCTTATAATAATTCCTATTATTTTATTATTTATTATCTTTATTTTGTGTGGTTCAATATTAAATATACTTAATACAAAGGTTTTAATAAATGTGTATAACTTAAGCTGAAATAAGAAAAAAATTAAATGCTTATTTTTTTTTTCCTTTTTTTTTTTTTTTTTTATAATCCTCTAAAGAACACAAAAAAAATATATTTTTTTTTTTTTTTTATAATCCTCTAAAGAACACAAAAAAAATATATAATATATATATATAGTTTTATTAAAAATACAGTATTGTGTTATAATTTTATTTTTTAGTGTGTATTTCTATTTTCATCATAATAAAGATAATGTTATGTGTACTGTCATTATTTTGAACGGTATATGTTTTTTTGTAACATTCTGAATAAGAAAAAATTAAGGAAGATAAAAGGTAAGTTCTAACAGTTTATGTGAATATATGAAGTAAATAAAAAATGCAAAAGGGTTTAAAATTCATTTATCTATTATAAATATATTATATATATATATATATATATATATTTATATTGTTTGTATTTTATTTTAGTGTGTAAAAAGTAATTTATGTTCATTGATATATAATAACACTTGATATATTTTATATAATTAAATTATTATAATTATAATGTGTTAAGAGAAAATATCTAAGTTTTATTTCATATATATATCATTATGTATTTATAATGGTCAGACACCTTAAAGTATTTTTATTTACGTTTACAAATTTTTTCCAAGTGAACCTTTTAAATAATAATTAACATGTACTTCTCTTTTTGTATTAATATATATATATAATTATGTTCACACAATTAATACATAAAAAAAAAAAAATAAATAAAATAAAATAATTATAAGACCATAGAAATTGTGAGATTTATAGATTGTTGTATTATATTTGAGACATTTACAATACATAAGATATATAATTGATTTGCTTCGATTTATTCTTATTAATCATAACAAGAACAATTATTTTACAACACATATATATAAATAATATATATATGTGTATGTAGAATAAGGAACCTCGTTTTATAAAATTACAACGGATAACAATTTTATATCTACATAATGAAACAAAAGGAAACTTCCTATACATAATAATTGTTCATATATATATATACTCCTTATTTAACCAATCTTTGTATATTCATTAATGCTATTTTCTTATACATATTATAAAAAAAAGAAACATTTACATGTAACAAATTAAGTATTCAAAATGGTCGTAATATATATATATATATATAATATTATTATTATATTCACATTTTATATAATTAAAAATAAAACAAATGAGAGTCTACAATTAACAAATATGAATTATATTCATATAATATAAATACATATTATTATTTTATTTGGAATAATATTTATAAATATAAGGAAAAAATAAAATAAAAATAAAATAATATATATATATATATATATATATTTACCTTATTTTCATCCTTATAGGAAAATGAATATTAAACATGAAAATATATGAAATTTTAAAATTATCTTATAAAAATTTTAAAACATATATAATATTATACATACTTATGAATGTTCTTCCATATTATATAATTTTATATGCAAAAAGGGTATCTCAAATATGTACATTTTATTTATATATGCTTATAAATATAATGTATATATATATATTATATATATTATATATATATATATATATATATATATATATTTTATAATAAGGAGATAAAATTTAATATATGAGAATAATATAAATAATCATATCTTAATAATTTAGGAAAAGAAGAGAAAGAAAATTTTCTCAAATTCAAATTATTAAAATTAAAAAATATAAATTAAAAGTTAATATTAATATATAGAACTGTTATTTACTGAAAAGATTTATAAAGATTAAGAAATTTATATTATTTTGGTATATATATATATATATATATATATATATAATATATATAATAATATATTTTTTATTTTATTTATTTATTTTTATTCATACCGAAATTCATTATTTTAAAAAAACACAAGTTCGTAATATATTAAAATATGTATAATATTATTAAATAATATTATGTTTGTATGTCCATATTTTTATGGCCAAATTTGGAATATATAATAACATTATAAAATCTCTTTCTCCCCAAAAAAAAAAAAAAAAAAAAAAAAATATAAAATATATATAATATTATATATTTATTAGAAGAGAAAAATATAATATATATATATATATATATATATATTTTTTTTTTTTTTTTTTTTTTTTTTTTTTTTTTTTTTTGTTTATATGATAAACAATAAAGTGTATTATAATAACTTAAAACTTGTCATAAATAAAGGGGAAAATGAAGAAGAGGAAGATTCACATATTAAAAAGTCAAATGATAAAGTAAAGAATATAAACAATGTTATGTATATAGGAAATATAGATAAATATATTGAAGATAATGATATGGTAAAAATGTTAGAAATTTTTGGTAATGTTATAAAATGGCAAAGACAAAGAAACCCTTCAACAAATGAGTTGATGGCTTTTGGATTTTGTGAATTTAGTGATATATATGAAGTTTATTTGTGTATGAATATTTTAGATAATATAAAGTTAGGCGACAAACATTTAAAAGTAAATTGTAGTGACAATTTGAAAAAAATGTTTGAAAGGATTGTCGATGTTATGTATGAAAAAAGGGAAGAAATAAAAGAAGAGCATAAAGAAAGAGATATGCAATATGAAGAAAATGAAAAAAATGAAGAAAATATAAAAAATGAAGAAAATATAAAAAATGAAAAGTTGAAACTATTAAATTATATTAATAATGAAATGGCTACTAAAAAGATGGAAATTATGAAATTTATAGAAAGGGTTAATGAGGAGAGTGACGACAGAAAAAAAGAAAATGATACTATTATAAATAATGAAATAAATAATACTATTGATACAAATGATCATATAAATAATAATATTAATACGAATGATCATATAAATAATAATATTGATACAAATGATCATACAAAAGTACAAATAAATATAGAACAAAATGGTAACTTACCAAACAATGTTGACAAATTTTTAAATTTTATGAAAAATGATAATGAATTAAATGAGAATAAAAAAAAAAGAAAAAAGGATAATTCAAATGGAGAAAAGATTCAAGAAGATAATTATTATTTGACTGGTGAAAATGATCCACTTAATGTTTATATAAAAAAACAAAGAAATAACACAAATATGGATAATAATAATAATATATATAATAATAATAATAATAATAATAATAATAATAATACATATAGTAATAATATAATTTGTACTAGTAGTAATGATATTTTTTCCATTTCAGATGACGCAGATTATACAGTGGATAAGAAAAAAAAAAAAAGCCTCAAAGATTGTGTTAATACATCATACTGTTCAAACATTGAACAAAAGACAAATAAACAAAATGATAATGATAAAGAAGAAGAAGAAGAAGAAACTTTGTACATAAGTAAAGAATATAAAATTAACTGGAGAGAAAGAGAACGATTACAAAAAACGGAATATAAAGAAAAAGATTTGGAAAGAGAATTTTATAAAAGAGAAAAAGAATGGATAGAATTAGAAGAACAAATTAAAAAGGATACATACAAAGAATGGAATAAATATCTGTTATCAAAAAAAAAAGATATTGCAAAACTTATTGAAATTGATTTAAAGGGAGAAAGTGATACTAGCGCTATGTCTAATTCTAAAAGGAGAGAAATCAGAAGAGCTAAAAGGAAAAAGGAAAAAGAGTTAGATGAACAAGACAAGTTGGATGAAATAAAAGAAGTGGAGGAAATGAAAAAAATGGAGGAAATGAAAAAAATGGAAGAAATGAAAAAAATGGAAGAAATGAAAAAAATGGAAGAAATGAAAAAAATGGAAGGAATAAAAAAAATGGAAGCAACTGAAAATAATATTAATAATAGAAAAGATGAGTATGATAAAAATGATTATACATTGGAAAAGGATGAAAATAAAAAAAATAGTTCTATTGTTAATATGCATAAAAATAATAATGATGATATATTAACAAGCAATTCAGGAAGTGATGATATATCTGTTTTTGAAAATAACCATATCAAATTAAAGAAAAAAAAAAGGGACAAGAGTTACATACAAGATGATGATTATAATGAAGAGGAAGAAAAAAAGGAGGTGTTCATAAAAAATGATAAAACAAAATACAAAAATAATAATAAGAATAATTTATTGTTCAATTGTTATAATAAATATAACAATAGTGAATATTCTTATAATTCTGATGAGGAAGATGATAAGGTATCTGTATCAAAATATATTCATACATCTTCCTCAGAATATGATTCGTATGAAAAAAAAAGAAAAAAAGAAAAAAAAAAAAAAAAAGATGATGATGATAACTACAAAAGAAAAATGACCAATACAGAATATGAAAATATCAAAGAAGGTGAACAAAATATAAAGAAAAAAAAAAATTTCCATTCAGAATATTTACAAAACATAAATGACCAATCCACATTAAATATCCTTGATACGAATGATGAGTATACATATTTAGAAGAAAAGGGAAAAAAAACAAACAAAAATCTTAAACCCGTATCAAAATTAGACACAACATATTTGGATAAAAAAAATCAAGAAGAAAAAGAAAACAAAGAAGAACAAGAAAAAAAAACACAAGAATTAAAAGATCAACAAAATGAAAAGGTTAGAGTTATTGATATTATTGAAAATTCAAAAAAAATATTAGAAAAAGTACCATCATCAGAAGAACATATTTTTAATTTTCCAATTGAATGGAATATACCTAATTTTAAGAATAATATAAGCATAAAATTAAAACCTTGGATTTATAAAAAAATTACAGAATATATAGGTGCTGATGAAAAAGATATTATTGAAGAAATTAGTAATTATTTTGTTAAACAAATTTTAAATGAAACTTCACCAAAAAATATGCTTATAGAAGCGGAAAAATTCTTAGACTCAGATGGAAAGATATTTATTCTAAATATGTATAAACTAATAATTTTTGAACAACTCAAGGTAAAAAATGAAATTCAAAATAAAAATATGTGAATGAAATAAATACTTTCGGGTTATTCACTTGTGAAATATTTTGAAATAAATAAATATAAATATATATATATATATATATATATATATATATATATATATATATATAGAAATATATAGATATAGGGATATATGGATACATTTATTTTAAATTACTGCGCTCAAATATAAGAAGAATAATTATTTTTTATATTTTACCCCTTCCTTTGAAACCTTATACAATTATATGTATAAATATATATATATATATATATATATGTAGTAATTTTTTTCTTATAAATTTAATAATATACGTTGTTTTATTTTATATCTATTATTATTTTTTTTATGTTTCCATTTAAACGTTATATAAGATTATATATTTATTATGATTCATGTTTTTTATTTAAACTTCTTAATAATTAAAACTTTTTTTTATATTAATATTTTTTTTCTTTTTTTTTTTTTTAAATAAAATTTCTCAAATTTATATAATATTCCCATATAATATATTCATGAAATAATATTATTTTATAAATTAAAATAATATAAGGAATAAATATAACTTATTTTTTTTTTTTTGTTCATATTTAAAATGTGAAGAATTTCCTTTTTTTTTTCTTTTTTTTTTTTTTTTTTTTTATTCCCAATTGTAGTAGTTGACTTTATATATATATATATATATATATATATATATAAATGTAGAAAGGCATAAAAAAAAATATATATAATTATTTTAAAATATAAATGAAAAATTATAATATAATATTATAATATATATTATATATATATATGATAATAATAGTAGTAATAATAAATTATTCAATAAACACTTCAAAATGATTTACTTAAAATTATGTATATTTTTCTGTTATAGTAAATATGCATAAATTATTAATATTTCTAAATATATATATATATATATTCATTCATTATATATATATATATATTTTTTTTTTGATAATTGAGAATAACAATATATATATATATATTATAAAATTATGATGTTACTCTTTTTTTTTTAATTTAATTATTAATATATATATATATATATATATTTAATTATATACTTGTATTTTCTTATATATAAAAATTGGGATACATTTATATTATATATAAATATGAGCTAAATATGTAAAAAATAAAAAATGAAAAAATGAATACCAAAAATGCCACTCGAGAAGAGAAAAAAAAGGAGTTAGAATTAAACGAGGCCAGGAAAGCTGGTAGGGAAAAGATTATAAACAAAAAAAATAAAAGACTATACATAGAATGATAACATATATGTTGTATCTTTATATATTTAATTGGTTAGTTTATATATATATATATATGTATATATTTATTTATTTAAAATTTCTTAATAGGCAAGGTGGAAGCTTTAAAAGATGAAGAAGGCAATGATATAAACCCTCATATGCCACAATATATTATTAAGGCCCCATGGTACTTAAATCAAACAAAACCGGGTAAGAAGAAATAAAATATATACGCATATAAGTATGTGTAGAATATATGTAATATGTTATATATAAATATATATATATATATATGTGTACATTTATATATTCGTGATTTTATTTTTATTTTGATTTATTTGTTTTCATAGGACTGAAACATCAAAGGTATAAGGGATCTGATAAAATAAAAATAGAAGAAGAACGGAACAAAAAACTTTTCTTAAATAATAACAAGGGACAAGATTTTTGTAAAAACTGTGGAAGCGTAGCACACAAAGAAAAAGATTGTTTAGAGAGAACTCGAAAAAAAAAAGTGAACTATATGAAAAACGATAATGAAGATTTTATTTGTGTTACACAAGATTTAGGATATGATGGTAATAGAGATAGATGGGTTGGATACAATGTTAATAATTTCGATTACATTTATAAAGAATATGAAAAGATCGTTGAGGAAAAAAAAAAAAGAAAAGCCGAAGACTTAAAGAAACAGTATGAAAAGAAATCAGTAAAGAAAAAAAAAACTCATGACAATAATGATGATAATAATAATGATAATGATGAAAAATCAAGCAGTGAAAGCGAAAATTTGGATGAATCATCCAATGAAGATAATAAACTGAAACCCGATGTTATGAATAACCAAAACTGTACAATTAATAAAAATGAAAAAAATAGAAACATAGCTAGAAATTTAAGAATAAGAGAAGATACAGCAAAATATTTATATAACCTAAGTTTAAATTCAGCGTTTTATGATCCGAAAAGTAGAAGTATGAGAGAAGATCCTTTTGCTAATATTAGAAAACATTTAAATGATGATGATAACTATTATAAAGGTGAAAATTATTATAATAATACAGATGATGCAATTGAATCCAAAAAATTAGAAGTTTTTGCATGGGAAAGTTATAAAAGAGGAGAAAATGTACATTTTAATGCTCAACCAACTCAACTAGAATTAATGTATAAAGAATATTTAGAAAAAAAAAAAAAAATTATAAAAAAAAAACAAGAAGATATTCTTAAAACATATAAATGTCAAAATAATGAAGAACAACAACCTAATCAAGAAGAACTTTTACAATCAGAAGTATATACAGAATATAAACCAATCGAACAAATACATAATAACAATATGAAAAAATATATTAAAGTACCTAGTAAATATGAAGAAGATATATATTTATTTGATCACTCATCAGTTTTTGGTAGCTATTATGATAAGCATACCAAAAAATGGGGTTACAAATGTTGCTCCTCAACAAACAAATATGATAAATGTTTTCAAACATAAAAAAAAAAAAAAAAAAAAAAGAACAAATAATAAATAATAAATATGAATATTAAATATGAAATATTAAATATGAAATAAGAAAATGAACAAATTATAATATATTATAATAATGTCATATTATTAAAAATGTAAAAAGTAAATAATGCATATAAAAGAAACAAAAAAAATGAAATATGCATTTATTTATAAATATTTAAAAGTTTTTATATTATATGTGTAACATTACATATTTACCCTAGAAAAAAATAATCAATATTATATATATATATATATATATTTATATTTATATGTTTATATATATGTGAAATACAAAAAAATAATAATTTCTTTTATATGACCTTTTCTAATTTGTTACCCTTTGTTTTTTTTTTTTTTTTTTTGTAAACTTTTAATATATATATACATAATTATATTTATGTATTAATATAACTTATTAATTTTTATATTAGAACATATTTTATATCTTCATATAATTATTCAAATAATATATTATGTATATATATATATATATATATATATATATATATATATATATGTTTGTATAATATTAATGTGTTTATTATTTGCTTCCATTATATTATAAAAACATAATAATAACAAAATAATCACATATATGATATCCGTTATACTTTTATTTTTGACTCAACGGATGATTAGAAGGTAAAGCCATAAATGCGTTTTCCCCCTTATTCCTATTAATTTTAAAAGTACCCCATTTTTCTTTTTCCCTTCTTTTTTGTAATTTTTGTTTTCTTCTATTTTCTTCATCTAAAGCATATATAAGCATTCTTCTATAAATTTCTGCTCGTACTAACCTCGTCCTTTTTCTAGTATACTGGGCATATATACCACCAAATATATAAGAAGACAAATTACTTTCAATTCTTCTTCTCATATACTTCTTTTTTAATTTAGCTAGTCGTCTTCGAATTTTAGGTTCAAGGGATCGAATACCTGGTTTGTGTTGTCCCCTGGGTCTTTCATATTTCCCTCTAAAATTATACTGCCACATATATCTATAATCTCTTGTAATTGGTTTATTAATTTTATATACTTTTTTCATATTTTCTTCATTTATATTATGTAAACTTTTAACAATCTTTACATATAATATTCTTGGTGAATAAAATGGAATCAGCTGTTCAACACCTACCCCATCAAAAATATTTTTAACAATAAAAGAAGAATCTAATCTTTTTTTCCTAATTTCCACGCAGTAGCCTTAAAAAAAAAAATAATAATAAATAAATATAAATAAATAAATAAATAAATAAATAAATATATATATATATATATATATATATATATATATATATATATGTATACATATTTGGTATATATTTTATACAAACCTTGAAATATTGCAAACGTTTGCTGCGATCTTGATAATTCATATTTAACTTCAATTAAATCACCAGTATGTATTTTGGGCATTTTAAAATTTCTTAATTTATTCATTTTATTCATTTCTGATAAATGTAAGTTATGCATTAATTGTCTATTATAAAAATCATGCATATAGTTTTTATAGTATGGTATAGTTTTCTTTTTATCCCGTTCCGTTTTTTTATTTATATTATGTTCCTCCTTATCAATACAATCAAGGTTTGGCCAATGTTTTGCTGTTTTATCGTTATTTATATTATAACATTTATATTTGCTCAAGCTCGTAATTACTTTGGTTCTTATATATCTTTTTATCTACACCATAAAAAGTAAAAATAATATATATTAATGAGCACACACAAATATAAATATAAATATAAATATAAATATATATATATATATATATATATATATATATAGTATACTTTTATTTATTTTATTTTTGTTATACCATCATTTTGTTCTTTGTTGTTATTTTTTTATATAAGAATAATTAAAAGAACTTTACATTGGAAGAACATATTTATTTGCAATTACAAATTTCTGTTAACATATTACTAATAAAAATATATTAAATAAAATAAAACTCACTTATTCAAAAAGAATATATATACATTTGTTTATATAATTTTTACTGTTTTATGTTAAGTATATAAAGTTTATGAATAAATATCCCTTATAATTTTAAAAATTATAATAAAATGTTTGATATTCACTCTTAAACCATATCTAACATAAATAAATAAATATATATATATATATATGTATGATATAATATATGTTATGTTATTTTGTTAATTATTTTATTTTATTTTTTTTAATTCTCTTCTATGTATAATATATTAAGGAACCTTTTATAATAACATTATAAAAATGGGATATATAATATGTACTATTTTAAAATATATGCCATTTTTATAAATTTAAAGAAACTTATATATATATATATATGTGTGTGTACTTTATTATTTAGATATAATTTTATTCATTTAAATTTTTATAGAAAAGAAGATACTTTGGATTATGTATATTTAGATACCACACTTTTATTAGATATAATATATACACACCAACGAACGAAGAAAAATTAGTTCATAATATTTAATTAACATTATTATATATATATATATATATATATAATATATGTATTGGTATCTTTTTTAAGTTTTTTTTTTTTTTTTTTTTTTTTTTTTAATTATTAGTCTTTCGGAAAAATTAAAACACACAAAAAAAAATAAAAAAATACATATTATATATATATAATATATATATATAATAATAACAAATCAAACATATATATATTCTTAAAAAATATAACAATATATAAAAAATTATAGAACGTACGAATTTTTTTTTTTTTTTTTTAAATAATATGAACAGGTAAGGTAAAAATAATCAAAAAAAAAAAAAAATAAATAATAAAATAAAATAATATATATATATATAAGGGCTATTTATAAAATAACAAATTTTCATTTAAAAAATAAACAACTATAACACTAAAATAAAGGGTTTATATAAAATATACCAGTTAAATTATTTATATATTGAAATATATATATATATATATATATTATATATTATATTATTTGTCCAAATATTTGTCTCTTAATCCCAGATGATATTATTTAATATATATTTGGCTTGCTCAAAACGATTGAATTTTCTAAAAATAACACTCAAGTTATAAGACGCTGAGAAAAGAAGATGTTTTTTATCAAAAAAGAGGAGATAAAAATTTGAATATTTGGTATTTAAATTAATAAAATAATTTATAAGTTTATTATAACATGATTTGTTATTCCTAAAAGAAAAGTTTAAACATGTAAAACACATACATTTGTTCATATTAATAACATAATTATATATAAATCTTTCATTAATATTTAAATTATTTCTTTTTATAACCCAAAGAATTTCTTTATCTGCTGCTTTTATCAAATCAATAACAGTTAAATATAATTTCATACATTCATTATAATAAGATAAATGGTGTAAGGCTCTAGCAAGATTATATAAAATTTCAGCTAAATATATATATTTATAGATTTTATAAAAAAGTGAATATTTTTTATATTTTTTCTTCTTATTTAATATTTTCTGTTCATATCTTTTATATATATATTCATTTAATAAACAAAAGGAAGTCATAATAACTGATTCCCTATTTTCTACTCGAAAACAACTTGAATAATTAAAATATGAAACAGTTAAGCTAAATAAA
This sequence comes from Plasmodium reichenowi, assembly GCF_001601855.1. NCBI lineage: Eukaryota > Apicomplexa > Aconoidasida > Haemosporida > Plasmodiidae > Plasmodium > Plasmodium reichenowi. Next base: position 357,265 of record NC_033651.1, on the reverse strand, counting down.
AAATTAATATTATCACATATATTTTCAAAACTGTTTACATATTCTTGATCTTTTTCTTTATTATTATTACTACTTAATTTTAAATCAGCAAACAAAAATCTATCTTCATTATCATCATGTTCTCCCTGGTTTCCTTTGTCACTGTTGTCATAACTATTAGCATCATCAAATTGGCTACCTGTTATAAGTTTTTCTCGTTGCATATTTCTATTATATGGATAATCATATAAGAATTCGTCACTACCATTTTTTTCATCATCCAAATCACTATCATCTCCATCGTTATCATCCCCATCACTATCATCTCCATCGTTATCATCCCCATCACTGTCATCTCCATCGTTATCATCCCCATCACTGTCATCATCATCGTCCACTTCTTGGTCTTCCCCCTCATTTACCATTTCATGTTTATTCCTCTTCATCCATTTTACGTCCTGATTCCTAAAATTATCCAATTTTTCTTTATTTTCCCTCCTATTTTTTAAGAGAAAGGTATATGCTCTCGTAAATTCATGAACAGCATTAGTGATCATACAAGAGATATTACAAATGTGTCCTATTAAATATAGTAGAAATGGATTAGATTTCTTATAATGTATAGACCTAACAAGAAAAAGTCTAAAACTAATTAAAATATTTTTATTTTTTGATTTTGATATGGATGTTAAAAAATCATGACAAAATTTCCCTGTTAAAACTATATTACTATAATATTTTAAAATTTTATACTCTTCTTTTTGTTTTTTATTAAATATATAGATATCGTTTAGACATTTAATTTGTTTATCATAATTACCAGCTGAAATATATAATTTATTTAATAATAGGTTTATTCTGAAAATATAATATTTACAATCAATATATTTGTTTATACGTTTTAAATTACAATATTCATTTTTGATTTCGTTTCTTATATTATTTGTATATACATTATTAAAAAAATAAAAGTTTAAATTTAGTAAATTATTATTAATATGATATTTTTTGAATTCATTTTTAATAGATTTAAAGTATGTTAAACTTTTCATTTTATTAGATTTCCTATTTCTTAAATATACACTTAGAATATGTATAGAATCTTCATATAAATTCATAATACTTATTAAAAAAAAGCATTCCTCAAGAAATAATAGGCTAAAATATAAACCTAAATAACTTTCAAAAGAAAAAAAATTTAATCTTTTTTTTGTAAGTAAAAATGAAATTCGTCTAAATCTTTGCATATTTTTAGTGTTCGTTTTGTTGATAAGTGATTTTTCAATATTTTCTAAATGAACATTCATATGTGTATAATTATCATGATCATTTTCTTTATCACTATATTTATCATTAAAGTAATTGTCATCATAATAATAATCATCATCATTATTATCATCATCATCATCATCGTCCATTTTATCCATAAGAATTTTCTTTCCATAACTTGTTGCTTCTTCATTCCTCTTATGATCATCATATTCATTATTTTTTTTCTTATTCATTTCAACATTATTCTTTTTATTATTTTTTGATCGAACGTTAAAATTTTCTTTTTCCATATATGTTTGTATTCTATTGAAGTCACGTTCCATTTCATATAATAAATAAAAAAAATTATAACTGAATTTATAAAATTTCATTATTATTTTGCTGTTTAATATTTCAGACTCTATATTGCATTTATATTTGTAAATATTTTTATAAAATTCTTCTATAATTACGTTATTCTTTTTATCATTAATGTGATGATCATCCTTATTATTATTAATAAGACTTGTATTAGATAATTTCTGTGCACATGGAAAAGGCTCTTCTCCATCCTCTTTCTTTTTATACTCTTCGATTTTATTGTCACTTATGTTTTGATAAACATTAACATGACCCTTATCATAACAATTAATATCATCATAACGATTAATATCATCATAACGATTAATATCATCATAACGATTAATATCATCATAACGATTAATATCATCATAAGAATCATTCTTTTTATTATCATATAAAAAATTTTTGATATCTATTATCATAACACCTTTATAAAATAATTTGGTTTCTTTCGATTGGAAATTTTTATGAATAATATCCCAATCATATAGAACTTTTTTTCCCTTTTTAAGAATAGAAAAGGATGAGGTAAGATATTGTAAATATTTTCTAAATTTATAAATGTTCCATAGTATCTGTTTATTTTTCATAAAAGAGGAAGAGTTGATTTTTTTATTATATAATATATGAAAGATATTATATAGATATATATAGTTTAATATTACAAAATTATATTTAACACAGAAATAACAGAAACATATATTTTTTTGAATTTGTATAATATCGTTAATATCTTTATTTAATAAATAATTATCATATTGATAATTTGTACTATTATAATTTTTATTTTGTTGATAAATATAAAATATATGTAATATATAATTATTATGTTGTGTATATAATAATAATTTATTTTTTTTATTTAAAATTTTTAATAACAAAAGTTCTCTTTCTTTATTATTTAAGGGTTTAGGAATGGAACATATAAATCTTAACTTTTTTTCTCTTATACTTAATAAGACATTAATTGATTCATTATATTTTTTTAATTTATATAATATATCAATATATAAAGTTTTTAAATCTATCTCAATATTATTTTTTTCTATATGTTCATTATTTAATATTTTCAAAATGATCTTTTCTGCTTTTATATAATTCTCTATATAATAATAACTTTTTACAAGTTTATAAATTACTTGTATAAAATTAATTTTATTATCGAACCAAATAATACTATCCATTTGATCATATATCATATTATTCATTTCTTCATTTTCTAAATAAATATTAGGAAAATTAGGATGTTTAGTTGAATTGTCATTTTTTAAACTTGTCATCAAATGTGTATTCCATCCATATGTATGATTATTCTGAGAATTATTATTTACATTGAAACCCACATAATTATTTATAGATTCATTTATTTTATTATTTCCTGAGTTTGTTTTATGTCCATTCTTTATATTCCTACTATTTTTAAAATATGTATGCTTCCTCTTTTTATATATAAGCGTATAAAAATATATTGCTCCTTCAAACATATTTTTTAAATAATAGGTGTCCCCTAAAGAATATATAATGTCTTCAAAGAGGTAATAACTTGCTAATGTTATTTGTAAAAAATGCGTTCGAATTAAATAAGATGATTCCATGTGACCTCTCATAATAACTGCTTTTATAAATTGTAAAAAAATATCTATGTGTACATAATCATTTTGTTTTGTTAATGTCTTATATACAAATATACATTCATCATATTTATTATTTAATATTTGTGTTTGCATTAAAAAACATATAAGAACTTTTTCTTGATATAAATATGCATAATTTTCTTCTTTTTTTCTTTTACATATATTGTATACATATATATTCTTTAAAAAATTATAACAATCACTGGCGTTATTTATGTGTACTAAACAAATACATATATATATATCTATAATAAGATCATAGGAACAATAATTATTATTTTTCAAGATGAATAAATTTTTTAAGGCGTTCTTATAATCTTCTAACAAAATATATGTAAAGGCTAAATTAAAATATATGTGTCTCATAAAATTATCAAACTGGTTATTCAAAGAATAATCATTCTTTTTATTATTACAATCATTATTATTATTGCAATCATTATTATTATTACAATCATTATTATTATTACAATCATTATTATTATTACAATCATTATTATTATTACAATCATTATTATTATTACAATCATTATTATTATTACCATGAACATTATTATTACCATCATTATTATTATTACCATCATCATTATTATTACCATCATTATTATTATTACCATCATCATTATTATTACCATCATCATTATTATTACCATCATCATTATTATTACCATCATTATTATTATTACCATCAATATTATTATTTTCGTTGTGGGTATTAATTTCTTTATTTCCACATACCACATTATCACACATATTTAATATATTATCATACGGATTAAGAGTATCATACGTTATATTATTACTAATAAAATTTTGATTATCTTGCCATTTATTATTTTCATCATATTCAGTATAATTTTTTTTACATTTATATTTTTTCCTTTTATAAAATTTTAATACTTTATATAAACAATATATAACTACATTATATTCTTTTTCTATTTTACACAAATCAATAATATTATACCAAGATAAAAAATCTCCATGTGATAAATGTGCTGCTATTAAATAATAGTTAATAGCTTTCTTCAAATTTTTATATTCTCTTTCATATATTAATCCTAATAAATGAAAAGGGTCATGTAAACATGGAGATTTTTTTATAACTTTTTCTAAAAGTATAATACATTCATTAAAATTTTGATTAATATAACAATTATTAGCTTTATTCATCATTGCTTCAATTTCTTTATTCATTTTAGATGGTTCAGCTGTTTTTAAAAGTTTTTCATTATATTTTTTTTTTTTATCATTATATTTATTTGATTTATAATCATCATAATTATCACCATAATTATCACCATAATTATCACCATAATTATCATCATAATTATCACCATAATTAACACCATAATTATCACCATAATTATCATCATAATTATCACCATAATTATCATCATAATTATCATCATAATTATTATTATTATTATCGTACATGTTATTATGGTGTCTTCTTTTTTCAACAGGAATCATCTTCCTTTTATTTCCTTTTCCCCTTTTGTTTTTTTTCCGATCTCTTTTATTTTTTCTCCTTTTCTTATTCATATATATTTTTGCCTCGTCGTCATATTCAGAATTATCATCATATCTTAATAGTAACAAATCTTCATCGCTTATAGTGCTCTGACTATCACTATAAGATTCATATTTTTCACCTTCTGAAAAATCATTCATTTGATCGTTTTCAAATATATATGAATCGTATGTATAAATGTTTCTATTTTTTATATTCATTAAATATTCTTGATTAGAATAAAAATAATAATACAAAATATTATTTATATTCATATTATTTATATCTGGTAATCTTCTTTCTTTATATATTATCTTTTCATTATTAATAGAATATATTATACCATTTTTTATATTCGACTCATATTTTTCTATTAAATATATATTCTTAAAATTATTCAAATCTTCTATAAAATTAAAAAGAAATTCTTCGTCGCTCTTGTCATATAACATATCATCAATATCATCATCATTTAAATAACCTAACATAACCCTTTTTTGTTTTTCTTCATATGTTTCACTTTTCTTATTAAAATTTAATAAATGTTCAATTTGAAGTTGTAAAACCTCGTCATTTATTTTATTGTTTTTTACAATATTATAATATTTTAAAACATCATCATTATTCACATCATCCACATTATTTTCTAATTTGTTATTATTTACAATATTTTTCTCAATATTACTATATTTATTACTTTCACAAATTCTTTTTTCTTCATCTTTTTCTTTATCGCTGTTTATATCATAAATAAATAAAGAAGACCCTTTATCATAATGAATGATGTTATCATCTTTATGGTTCTCATCCATCATAAAACAGTTTTTTTTATATTAATACATACATATATAAATGTAAATAAAAATTTAATTAAATAAATAAATATATAAATATATAAAAATATTTTGAATTGTATCACCTTGACCATATTTCATATTATCGAATTTAATTAACACTTTAAAATTTCTTCTTTTTTTTAGAGCATTCCTTTGTTTTTTTTCTATACTCTGAAAAGCACTTATATATATATATATATATATATATATATATGTATATTTTAATATTTGACATTAAAAAATAAGGTAAATATATTTATATATATATATATATATATATATATCTATTTTGATTTATATTTTATAAAAAAAACAAATAAAATAATTTTAATTATATGGTATATTTAATAATATAAATAATATATTATATATATATATATATATATTTATAATACCGATTAATAATTTTTTAAAAATTATCTTTTAATATAATCCTTAAAAATATAATATTAATAGTTATATTTCGGAAAAAAAAAAAAAGAAAAAAAAAGAGTTATAAATTTGTTCATTCTATTTTGCCCCTTGGCAACATATTATGTTGTATGCTTAATATATATAAAATATAGATAGAATATAAATATATATTTTTTTTTGTGGATGCAAAATAAAATTGCTTAGTTTTATTATAATATACAATATGGTAAAATGGAAAAAAAAGAAAAGAAAATAATATTAATTAAAGCATTCAAAATTTTTTTTTTTTTTATACTTAGTTTATTTTTTTTTTTCAAAAATATAAAAATGACTACAACTAAAATGGGAAATATACCAAAGGGTCAAAAAGAACCATATAACCAATATATAAAAATATAATAAATAAATAAATAAATATATATATATATTTTTCCTTATTTATGATTATAAACGAATAGTATATATTTTCTTTCTTAGTAAAAAATAAAAAAATAAAAAAAAACGTGTTGTTATAGTAGAACAAAAAGGAAACAACAAAATAATGTTTACATCCAACATAATCAAAATGTTAAAAAAAAAAAAAATTTATAAATAAATAAATAAATATATATATATATATATATACATATTTGTGATTGTATCAAATTCATTATATTTAGTAAAGTATTATATGGAATATATAAAAATATACATATATAATATTATATTTTTTTCAATATAATATTCAAAAGGATATTTATATAAAAAATATATATTAATGCATATAAATATTCCATACGACATATTTTTTTATTATAATATTTTCTTCATACATATAATAATTAAAATTAATATTTCTTTTTTCAATATTTTAATGTTATTTTCCCTTATATAATAGAATATTTATTCTTTTACTTTTCAACACCTTTTCATATATGAGATGAAATGGATATTTTCTTCCAATATCAAAATATATATATATATATATATATGTATATTTATTTATTTTGTTCGTATTTTTACTTTTTATCATTGTATTTGTGTGTGTATATGTGTGCACATATAAAATAGAAGAAAATTTATGTTCATAAAATATTTTATTTTCTTGATATTAGCTGTATATATATATATATATAATATATATAGACTTTTTTTTTTTTTTTTTTTTTTTTTTTTTTAAAATACATATAAATATATATATATATATATATAATTATGTATATAACAATGTATAAATATTTTTCTAATGTAATACTTATAAATTTTATATGTTTCTTTTTTTTTCTTTTTTTTTTTTTTAAAGTATAAAATAAATACAATGCTATGAAAATACATGAATATAAAATTTTTAAAAGTACATATTTTACATAATACAAACATATATATATATATAATATATATATATAATATATATATAATATATATATATTATATATTATATATATATAATATTATAATATTAGTTATGCACTTAAAATGAAATCAAAATTTCTGTTTCTCAATAAAATGAATTTAAAAAAGACACAAGAAAAATTTTGTATGAAGTGAACATAAATATATATTTTTTTGCCAAATATTTTTTCACTGGAGTTTTTAATATATATATTCACTTATATATACATAATATATTATAGTAATACAAAAATAAAATCAATATGAAATATAAAAATATACACATATATTATAATATATATATATATATATATATATATATATAATTATAATATTACATATGTATTTAAAAATGTTTATTGCATTATTATTTTATCCTTTTTTTTGAGATTTAGTTGATATGGGAATAATTTCTCTGTTCATTTTTTTTTTTTTTTTTTTAGTTGTAATTACAACAAAAAAATAAAATAAATCTCTCTTTTTCTTTTTTATTTTTTAGTTATGGAATAATATATAAAATAATAATATTTTGAAAGTACAATAAATGAAATAAAAGAAAAAGAAAAAAGTTTTTTTTTTTAGTTGTAATTACAACAAAAAAATAAAATAAATCTCTCTTTTTCTTTTTTATTTTTTTTTAGTTATGGAATAATATATAAAATAATAATATTTTGAAAGTACAATAAATGAAATAAAAGAAAAAGAAAAAAGAAGAATATTATTATTATTTTTTTTTGTTTTTTTTTTTTTTTTTTTTTTTTGAATGAGAAATTATTAAATAATGAGATTGTTTATATTATTAACATTTTCTCTCTATATATAATATATATATATATAATATTGTATTTTGAATATTATATATATACATATATATATATATATATATATATTTATTTATTTATTTTATCCTATATTTATAAAAATTATAAAAGATGCATTTTTTATTGTTTATAAATGTGTACAATCATAAATATTTAACGTATTTTTAATATTCTTTTATAATAACGAAGATTCCTTTTTTTTTTTTTTTTTTTTTTTT
>NC_033651.1:348047-348765 GCF_001601855.1 Plasmodium reichenowi | reverse complement strand
ATATTTATAATTAAAAAAAATAATTTAAAAAAAAATTTAATTAAATTTTAACAAAAAAATATACTAAAAAAAAAAAAACATAAACCCACAAAAAAAAAAAAAAAAAAAAAAAAAAAAATGAGACCTAAATATGTTCAAGCTTCGCAAGGACAAAAAGAAAAAAAAAGAGGTGGTTCTTTATTTATATTTATAGTATTTTTTGTTTTATGTAAGCAAATCAATTTAATACACATAAAATAAAATAAATGAAAGTATTTCTGGACAGTGATACTTTTTTTTTTTTTTTTATTTAAATTACACATGCTTTATTATATATTTCGACATATATATAATATATATATGTCATTTATTAATTTATTCATTTATTAATTTATTTATTTATTCATTTTGTTATATATATATATATATATATATATATATTTTTTTTTTTTTTTTTTAGCATTTATATATATTGGGTATACAGGGATTGTCCTGAGGTCATGGTTTATACCATATAGAACCGGTTCATTCACAATAGCCGTTACATTTCATATATTTTTTATTTTATTTATACTCAGTTTTATAAAAGTAAGAACATATATAAAGATATATATTTATATATAAATTGTGTATAGTATACTTTTAGTAGTATATATATATTTTTTTTTTTTTTGCTCCTTTTATAATGCATATGTGGCTAGGTATTATACATATATATATATATATATATATATATGTA
>NC_033651.1:346255-347876 GCF_001601855.1 Plasmodium reichenowi | reverse complement strand
TTTTTTTTTTTTTTTTTTTTTTTTTTTTTTTTTTTTTTTTCTTTATTTATGTTTATCTAGCTATAAACGATTTCCCTGATAAATTATGCATTCTTTATAAATTTTTTATATTTTATGTTTTATGTTTTATATTTTATGTTTTATATTTTCTATTTCCAGTGTGCTTCAACCGACCCAGGAAAGGTTCCACGTAATTGGGGTTTTTATGTAGGTGATGATGTGAAAAGAAGAAGGTATTGTAAAATTTGTAACGTATGGAAACCTGACAGAACTCATCATTGTTCTGCTTGTAATAGATGTGTATTAAATATGGATCATCACTGCCCCTGGATAAATAATTGTGTTGGTTTTTTTAATAGAAGATTTTTTATACAGTTATTATTTTATGGTTTAGTTTGTTTATTTATTATTGCTGTACAAACATTCCATTATATATTTATTGATAATATTAATGCTTATTTTGATGATGGATTTCAAGAAAAGTCTTCATTTGTAGCCCTTGAATATACATATGCATCCATAGTTTTATTTTTAACATTCGTATTAATTTTTGCCTTAGTACCTTTTACCAAATTCCATCTGAAATTAATATCGAAAAACTCGACTACCATTGAAAATATGGATATGTATAGTCAAGAGTATAACATATATAATGTAGGTTGTGAAGACAACGCAAAACAGGTACGACAAAAGTTAACACATAAAAAGGAATAAATAAATAAATAAATATATATATATATATATATATATATGTGTGCTTATATTTATTTATGGTAATGTATATTTTCTTTTTCTTTTTTTACCTTGCAGGTTTTTGGTAACAACATATTATGTTGGTTGTGTCCGTTTCAGTGTGTTTCTAACAGACCTGCTGGCGACGGGGTACGTTGGAGAGTCAGTGTAGCACATGAAAACCCTGTTTAAAAAGAAAACATTGATATATCTTCTTTTTTCTTATTTTATTTTAATTTAAATAAATAATAAAAAAAGAAGTGCTAATAATTATCCGTTTAAATGAAATATATATATATATATATTATATATTTTATTTAATAATAGTAGGTAATTCTCCGTTATATTTTGAATTTTATTTTATATTTCTTTTCATTACCCCTACACATATATATATATATATATATATATATATATCTGTCTATATATGTTTCTTATTCCTTTACATTTGTTTATAATATATATGTATCAAATAAATGTACATATATATATATATATATATTTATTTATTTATTTATTTATTATATTTTTCCTGTCTCCTATTTATGATATATTTTTTTAGTATTTTCCTTATTTTTTTTTCTTCCACTTGAAATATATTTATTTTTTTTTTTTTGAGTTGAAGAAAAATATATGGAGAAAAAATGCATAAGAAAATTTTTTTCCACTTTTTACGTCGTTGAAGATTATGCATACAATTTTTTTTTTTTAATATTGCATTTTTATATTTAAAAAGTTATGAAGTACATATATATATATATATATATATATATACATATATTTATATATTTATATATTTATTTATAATTTTTTTTTTTATTCATATTTCCCTCTTTTTGTGTATACACTTCATATTTAAAATATAAGAAGTCTATTTTGATTTAATGAA
>NC_033651.1:333990-346155 GCF_001601855.1 Plasmodium reichenowi | reverse complement strand
TATATATATATATATATATATATATATATATATATATATATATATAATAAATAAAAAATAATAAGCACTGTTAATATTACAATCGTGCATTAAAAAATTAATTAAACATAAATATTTCGTTGCACATTTTTTAATTCGTGTTCTTTACATAAACATATATATATAAAAACATATACATATATATATATATATATATATATATATATATATATGTAGAACCATATCAAAACATGCATAGGAATACATATGCATTTCTCTTTTTACCTTTTCTGAATAAGTTGCATCACACAACTCGCAGTGGTATTTATAGGTACAATAAATGAAAAGATAATAACATATATGTACATATCTTTGACATATGTTACACGTTCTTGTAAAAAAATTAAAAGCATGTTTACAATATGGACAACTTCCTAATAGTTGAGTATTTTTATAAGCATATTTCGATGAATTTAAATATGCATCACGATTGATTTTACTCATAACATTATCTTCTAATTTATTTTTTCTATTATTATTTTCATTATTTTTATCATCATTATCAAGCTCATAAAATGTTTCTAAATGGTAATTGGTTTTGTTCCTACTAAATTGAATTCGTTTTAAATTTTCATCGATAATGTAATAATTTCTTTTCTTTTTTTCATAATTTAATAAATATTCATGTAAACAATCATTCTTCGCCGATATATCTTCTACCGTATTTTTTATTTCATTTGAATTCATGGGTTCGGATGATAAAAGTTTATTCCCTTCTTCTGTATTACTTCCATGAAGAACGATACAATCATTACGATTTCCAACATTGAAGGAGTCACATTCTAAATTATTATCATCAACATTAATTTGATTGTCACCACAATTAATTTGATTGTCACCACAATTAATTTGATTGTCACCACAATTAATTTGATTGTCATCACAATTAATTTGATTGTCATCACCATTTTTATTATTATCATCACCATTTTTATTATTATCATCACCATTTTTATTATTATCATCACCATTTTTATTATTATCACCACCATTTTTATTATTTTCCTTATTTTCTATCAATAATTCGTCACCCACAAAGGGCACCGATTTTGACAATCCCTCCGGATATCCACCCTTCAATATATCATTTGGCTGTCCAAATATATTGACCTTGTCACTATTTACATCATACTGAATAACCATCGAAGGGTCATCAAATAATGATTCATATTTTTCCTCTGATATTAAGGAAAAGTCTACAGAGGAACTTTTTAGAAAACCATTAAATTTGACTGTTGAAGAAAAAATATTAAAATTACTTGTTGTATATATATAATATCCCCACTCAGGAGAAAAATATGATATGCACTTTTCAAAATTGAATTGATAATTATTTATTTGAGCAAATTTATGACTCTTATAACATGTTGAATATATAAGAAAATTGTTTTTTGAAAGCTCATATATCTGGTTCAATAACATTTTATTATTATGTTGCACATTTTCTTTTTTTCCACCCTTTGTTGTGAAGGATTCATATTTGCCCTTATTTTCATAAGGAAATAACAAGAAATAAAATTCACACATCTTTTGAACATAAAATAAACATCCTCTCACAAACAAACTTTTTATAAATTTCTTTAGAACATATTGTAATAATTTCGTATTTACTATAATTCGACATAATATAGAATATAATATTAATATAAGTGATGAATTCTCAATATATCTATAATGCTTATATTCATTAATCATTAATAAGATTTTACATATTGTTATATTCCTTACATTCGTTTTTAATACATTCTTTAATTCATCCATAGTTATTTCGGAACTATCTAAATTTAAATAAAAATCAATATATTTGTGATTATCTTTTAATTTCTTATATTTTAAAATACAATAACTTCTAACAAAATTTTTTATATAGTCACTATTACGTATACATACTTTTAAAGCTTTTGTATATTTCTTCTCTTGAATATACTTTAAACTAATCTTAAGCAAAGATTTCATTAAACATATCTTATATTTAATATATGTTATATTAATTGGATTTCTTGATATATTATTATTATTATGATGATGATTATTATTGTTAATACAAGACATATAATTCTTATTTCTAAATTCTTTTAATTCTTCTTTTATTCCATGTTTATAAAATTTCTCTATAATATATATTTCATAAGGGGTTAAAGGACAAATGTATTTATAATATTTCTTTCCTATATTCATTTCTTCTTCTTTATTCATTTTGTCATAAGTCTCATCATAATAACTTCTTTCATAATGCTCATCTTCTTTGGATAGAATTGCATTACTATATTCTGAAACAATTCCATCTTTATGATAAATAATAGATGAATCATTCTCATTACAAGGACGAACATCTTTATCTTTATCTTTATGTGATGTATATTTTTGTTCTTTCTTCTTATATACATTTTTACCCTCTACTTCTTCAAATTCTGTTTCATCATCTTCACCATCATCATCATCATTATTTACTTTTTTATTTTTTACTTTTTTTTTTTTACTTTTTTTTTTTTTTTTTTTTTCCTCGTCATCTCGCACATTTTTATACTTATTAAATGTAAAATCGCTCACGTCTGATTTTTTTTCATACTTTATATTAACAACAGAATTACTACCATCCGAATATATATGCTCCACGTAATCATCTCCTTCATCATAATCATTCGGGCTAACATGTATGATTTTTTTATTATCCCAGTTGAGATATAACCCTTCTCCAACTTGACCACATTTATTATAATTATCCTTTTCAATCTTATTCTCCTCACCTAAATCCTCTTCCACACATTTATACTCTTCTTCATTTAAAGGACCTTTCTTCACATTAGCATCACCTATAATATCCTCTGAACTTTTGTCACTATCATAGTGCTTATACTTTTTACTATAATACTCATTCATTAACTGGTTTTGTTTTATATAATCATCCATCTCTTTTTCAATAACTGTTTTTTGTTTAACCCTTTTAAGTTCTTCTTTAATTTCGTTATAAAAACGCTTTTGCTCTGAAAATTCTTTTTTTTTCATTAACTCACTATATTTCTCTTTTACTATATCTAGATCATAATTATTATTCTTTTTTTCATCTCCCCAAAATGAATTTAAACTTGGATCATTTTGATACTGTTGTGTTTTATGCATTTCTTTATATGTTAATTCTGTTTTTTCCTTTCCTCTATTTTTTATATTCTCCACAATGTCCATTTTCTCTTTGGTACTCAAATTAAGTTTCGATGCGATCGTATCAACAAACTTGTCAATAAATTCATGTTCGAATTTATCTTTAAATTCGTTCACAATGAAATTTATATATTTTTCTTTATTATAATCTTTATTCGTATCATCCTCTTCCTTATTATATATTATGACAACTCCCTTTTCTGTATCATCTATTAGCACATCAGAACCTTTCTCTTCTAATTTTTTTTCTCCTTTTTTATTATTACCAAATGCATCTTTCATGTTTGTTCCTTTTCCTTTCCCGAAATAAAAATCATCGTTATTTTTGTTTCCCTCACCACCTGATTCATCCTTTTCATCAGAAAAGTGGAAATAAAAAGATCCATTAGGATTTATTTCATCAAAATTAACAAAATTATTATTATTTATAATATCATCATTCCTTTTATTTTTTGTTATATTTTTATGTTTTATTTCACCAACTTCAGACGAACTATCAGATGACACATTTACATCATGTTTTTTTTTATTATCCTTTGACATCATGTAATCCATTTTATTCTCTCCTTTTTGCTTCTCTTTTTTATTCCCTGCAAAAAAATCATCATCACATGAATTTGGTGAATCCTTTTCTTCAAAGCCTTTGGAATTTGAAAAATGAGGTGTAAAATCGTTTGAATTTTCCCCATCAAATTGAAAAAAATCTTTATTATTATTATTATTATTATTATTATTATTATTGTTATTGTTTTTGTTTTTGTCATTATTATTATCATTATTCATCTTTCTTTTTTCCTCCTTTTTATAATTCCTTTTTCTTTCTTTTCCTTTCATCTCATCACTAAATTTGCTAAACCTTTTCTTCATTTCTTCAATTTCTATATTAAACTCACTACACCGATCTGCTATGTTTTTTTTCTCTGCTCCAATATCATTGTTGTATTTAAAAAATATATCTTTCTCGTCATCTTTTTTTTTCTCATGAGATATATACATATTGTTTTTTGTTCGGTGTTTTGGTTTTTCCAATGATCTGACATGTTCTTTTTTCCCATCCTTATCAAAATCATGATTCATTTCGTCACTTTCGGAATTTTCATCTGGAGAATTTATAACCAGTGGTTTTTTCAAACCTTTATATTTAACTTGTGCATTATTATTTTCATACTTTTTTTTTTTTAAATGTAAGTGTTTATTTTTGTTGTCACTATTAGAACTATAATTATTATTTATATGATTATCACTCTGGTGATAACTCTCATCACTATTATTATTATTATTATTATTATCTTCATCATTATCGTATGCTTCACTTTCATCTTCATCAAAGTTTGTATTATATTTCTTCTTCTTTTTTTTCTCTTTCCTATAACTCATGTCACCATAAGCAAAATCACCCGTTAAAGCAGATTTCTTTTCTTTCATAACCAAATCAGCCGAACGACTAGACACGTATAACCGTATTTCTGTTATTAAGAAAGGAATGTATACATAATCATTATCATATCCTTTTTTCTTTTCCCTTTCTAACCCTGTAAAAGTTTTAGAATCCTTCTTTTTCCCCCTATCATTTGAAAAATGATATCCTTTTTCTTCCATTATATTAATTCCATCACCACCCTCCGGTTGTATTCCTATACATAACGGTAACTGCTTATAATTATCGATAAAGAAATTTGTGGGATATAAGAAATTGTTATAAAATATTAAATAGGAATTTTTAATCACTCTTAAAAAATAATTATCATCTCCTGATAATATCACATATATTAAATCAATAGTTAAATTAAATATAATCGATATATTTATCCAGTAATGTCTATTTATAAGAATACTTTTCAAATGAAATATTGGAAAAGTATCAAAATGATATTTCTTATCTTTAAAATTGATAACAAAGAAACATTCTTCTTTTTCATTATCGATAACTAGAAAAATATTCCATTCACATGATTTCCCTTTTTGTATTAAACATATACATTTCTTTTTATTACCATTAGTATTTATATAACTATCATATTCTTCATCATCCTCATTTTCATTTTCATTTTCATTTTCATCTTCACTCGATTGTACATATTTTTTTTTTTTTTTACTTTTTTTTTTTTTTTTTTGTTTTTCTCCTTTTCTGTCCAAAAAGGACTCATTTATTCCTATCCACATTTCAAAGGTAAAACCTTCATTGTTATCATTTGTTAGGTTTTTGAAAATTTCTTTTTTTATAAGTATACTTTTTTCATTCATACTATAATTCCCACCTAACAGTTCCAGGCAACTATCTGACTCGATTTCTATATAACAGTTCGACTTCCCGCTTAATTTTATGCAATGGTTTCCCTTCAATTGTTTCCCTCTCTGATCTTTATTAATTATGAGTTCGTCCCTTTCAAACTGGTAATACCACACGTGGTCTAAAAAAAAAAAAAAAAAAAAAAAAAAAAAATATATATATATAAATTGTATATAATATATAGTATTATATATTTTTCCATATATTTATTTTATTTATTTATTTTTTTTTATTTATTTTTTTTTATTATTTTTTACCTGACTGGTCATAATTTTTTATATAGCCAAATCTATTACATCCAGAAGTGTCACATAAAATATGCGCAGTTCCTTCCGTACAACGATAATACGAAACTAATCCAAGGGGACTTCTACAAAATAGTTTCTTTGTATTATCACTTGTTATATTATATTCATTTGTTAATTTCACAAGAGAATTTTCACCATATGTATAATTATTATTATAATCATCATTATTATTTTTATGGGGTGAATTTAACGATTTTTTAAAATAGCTTTGTAACAAGAAACTATTTTTTTTTTTTTTTTTTTCCATTGTATCTAAGGTTTGTTTTAATAAAATGGTATTTAAAAATATATATTTATCAATAATATTCTGTTCAATATGTGAATTTTTTTTTAATAAATTATGTTTTATAGAATTTATTAAAGCATCACTAATATTAATATTATCTGTTAATAATTGACCTTGCAAATTATTATTATATTTACAACAAGTCTCCAATTTTTCAAAATCATATACTTGTTGATATAATTCAATTAGTTCTATGAATTTATTTTCATCTATATTTAATTCTTTCAATTTTTTTTTTTTTGTACTATCAAATGATAATGGAGTTGTTCCTTTCTCATTTATCAAACTTCTAGTATTATAATTCTTTTCTTTTTTACTTTTATTATTAATATGGTGGTTATTATAATATTCTCTTTTTGTCTTTTGTATATAATCATAAAAATATTTCTGTCTTCTGAACTTATCAAATATATTCTGCCTTTTTTTTTTTATTATTATATTATAATTATTGTTATATTTCCTATTGAAATAATATAGTATATTCTTTCTTTCTTGTTCTTTTAAAAATACAAAAACAAATATTCTTTTTCTTTCTATTAGGTTTTTATAATAATAATATTCTGCTCTACTTGCAATCGATCTTGTTTGTTCCTTTTTATTCTCTTCTATTAAATTTGGATAATCTTCATGGGACAAATTCTATACAATCATAATAATAATTATAATGATTATTATTATATTATACAATATATATATGGATATATAAATATAAAAAAAAAAAAATATGTATATATATATATATACAATAATATTACAAAATAAAAACAACAAAAAAAAATAAAATAAACAAATATACATATATATATATATATATATATTATATATTTATTTATTTATTATATTTACATTTTTGAAAAATTCAAAAAAACACTGGTAACAAATTTTATATAAATTAAGAGAAGATTTCGGAGTAAAATATATATATATATATATATATAATATATTACAATATATATTATATTTGTGAATATATATAAAACAACAACAAATCAAAATTATTATTTTACAAAATTAAAAAATATATTATAATGATATATTATAAATATATAGGTGTATAAATCCAAAAATAAATATATATATGTATATATAATATATTAATTGGCATTTAAATATTTTTCATATAAAAATAAAATTATGAAAAAAAAAAAAAAAATTAAATTAAATAAAAATAAAATAAAATAAAATAAAACAAAATAAAATAAAATAAAATAAAATAACATCATTAAAAAAAAATATATAAATATAAAATTTATTATATATATATTAACAATAAATTATATGCGTATGAAACGAATTCTTTTTCCTTGAATGAATACAAATTTTTTATTACGACATGCATACAAAATTAAAAAAAATAAAAAATAAAATAGAATATATTTTTATATAATATATATATATATATATATATATATATATATGTATTTTTTTTTTTTTTTTTTTTTCTATTTTAATAAATATATTTAAGTATTAATCACTTTTATTATTCATTTTAAAACAAATCATTATATATATTATATATATATATATATATATATATATATATATATACTTATTAGCAATGATAAATAATTTTATAATTATATGTTTAAAAATAAAAGAATAATATTTTATTTACATATAATTATAAAATTATTTATCATTGCTTTTATATATTTTTATTTTTACATTTGTTTTGTTTACCACAGAATCCTTATGATGCTTTACTTTTATCCATAAAGGGGAAGCGTCATAATTATTAATTTTTGAAAGCAATATAATATATGTTAATGAATTAGATGATATATTAAAAATAATATGTTTTTCCTTGTCTGTATCCGTTCTATTATTGTAAATATTATGGAATCCTTTTCGTTTTATTGTTTTTATATAGACCTTTTCGTCATTATATAAAAAATTATAACTGAATAGATGTATTATATGCATATTAGTTGAAAGAGCAAAAGTTATATCACTACAGTTTTCTTTATTATTACCCTTATTTTTTGTCTCATCTGTTCTTTCTCCCTTTTCTTCATTAGGTTCTTCATTTTTTATATCCCTTCGAAGTTCTCTCCTTAATTTCCTTTTTTTTATTTTTAAACTTTCAATTATGAGTCCGTTACTAAGAAAAGCCTTCCTCAAATCTAGCTGTAAAAAATATAGAAATGTTAAAATATAACCACCTATATATGTATATAAGTATATATATGTATATATATATATAATAAAGTGAATGCACTTTGACGCACGTATAAAATATATACTTCTATATATATATATATATATATATATATACGTCAAGGTGACATATCTAAATGTTGGACACATTTATGAATTCTAACTTTTATAATTTTTTCAATAATAATAATTTCTCCTTTCAAATTACGAAACACAAATATAAGAAAGTAATACGGTGTTAATAATATAAGAGATAATATACCGTTGCTTCTTTTCTCATCAATTCTATTCATCCCCATGTTTGTAAACCATTCAATTAAATGAATGGGCATACTCATCTTTTTATTTTTTATTAATTGGAATAAAAAATTCAACTTTAAAATATTCTTCTCATTCTTAATTTGTTCCTTCTCTTTTTTCAAAGACACATAATATAATACGCCTCCTTTATCATTAGACCAAAAAAATAAAATATCCTTTAATTGAGGATGAACAAAAACGTGATGTATTTTTTGTCTGATTAATTTGATTCTCATTTTATTTATTATAGATGTTTCATATATAGCATAAAATATTAGTATGGAAAAATACCAACAAGTTTTTTTTTCTTCTTTTTTTCTATTTTCTTTAGAACTTTCATAAGTATAGATTCCTACCCTTCTTTTTAATACAACAATTTTATTCCTCTTAAAAAAACAGGCACTTAAGATTTTTTTAAATATATAAATAATTCGAAATTCTATTCCCATATTTATTAATAAACAATCAAACTTTGACAATTCTTCAACATTTTTCAGTTGAAGATGACCACAACATTTTTTATTATACATGTATGCGTTTGAATAAAAACGAATTAAAACAAACTGTAATAATAATATTCTTTTGTTATATACATATTTCTTTTGTTCTGATACAAATGTGTTGGATACCAATAAGCTAGGTCGTATTTTCTTTGTTACATCTACTACATCGATCAATTTTATATTTTTCTGATTTGATAAAATATAAGTATAATAATAATGTTGTTTATGTTTTTGTTGATGATGATGATGATGGCCAAAATTATTATTTTTATTATTTTTATTTTTATTATTTTTATTTTTATTATTTTTATTTTTATTATTATTATGCCCACATTGATAAATTCTATCGTTATGAATAAATATATTTAACTTTATATTATTTAGAGAGTACCTGAAAAAAGGATACAAATATAAATTCAATACTAGTACATAAAATTTGTTTTTCCTACTCATAAATGTTAAAAAAAAAGAATCCATAGAAAAAATGCAACACAAACATTTTTTCTTTTTACAAAAAAATTCTCTAGGAATAGTATAAAATATGTCGTCCCCTGTTAATTTTATAAAAAAATTATAAATTATAACACAATTCTTGTCATTTTGTAGAGGAATATTACTATTATTTACTATTAATTCGCCAATATATATCTTATTACAATTATCTTGAAATAAAAATAGATTCTTTCTTTCATTTTTTAACCATAGAAAGGATAATAAAGAAAAATTGAAATAACATTTCTGTAAAAAGGTACATACTAATTTTTCTTTTTTATTATATGATAACATATAAAAATATAACTGTCCCATATTAGTTCCTATGCCTAATATATTTTTATTCATTGTTTTTAATATATTATAAGTGTATATAATATCTTCAACCTTTTTACCTATAAAATATTTTTTACTAATTTCAATGTTATCATTTGACAAATCATAATATTCCAAGAATTTCTTTTCATTTTCCTGATATATATTGTTGTAACTATTTGTGTTATATAATGTGTTATTTTTACAACAATTCATATCATTACAATCATTTTTTCTTATTTTATTATCAATATAAATCATCTTTGTACGATAATACACACTAACCTCTTTTTGTAATAAAACATAATTGATTAGACAAGCTTTTGATAAATCAATAATACAATAACCATATTTTAGCATATAACATGAAAAACATAATTTAAATATGTAAAAAGTACATTTTCTTGTTGTTAAAATTAAGGATATGCAATAGCTCGTTTTATTATTAAAATTTATACAATAATTACATATCATTCTCCTATTTAAATTATCAAAAAGGGACTTTTCATTTTTGTTATCAAAGCTTTCTTCTTTTTCTTCTAAACTATATGTTATAATATTGTTTACAATAAAATTGTGTGGTGATACCTTTTCCAAATTATTTTGTTTTAACCATTTATTAAATACAATTTTTCTTTTTTTCTTTTTTATCTTGAATATAATACCTTTTTCTTTTTTCCCTTCCAAAGAACTATTTATATTATATGGATAAGAATCCAAATTATCTTTTAAAATTTCACAAGTATTTAATGTAGTTTCATTTTTTATTATGCGCATATTATTCCGTATTTCATCATTTTTTTTATCTACTATTTTAGAATTCTTTTTATAGTCATTTAAGCGTTTTTGTTTGAACCTTAAATGATGAAAATAAGTATATCTGTGATGATGGTTATTATCATAATTATATATATTACAAAAGGGATCGTTTTTTTTATGATTACTTGTACATACATCATATATCTTTTTATTATATATTGAATTTTTATTTACATTGTTTTCTATTACCATAATCTGATTACTCCTTTTTGTGTTATAATATTCTTTTTTCCTATACAAAGTATATGTTTTATTTTTTTTTAAAATAAATGGTGTATGACCCTCTGTCATTTTGGTATTAAGATCTGTTAATTTTAAAGAATCAACATGTTGTGTGTTATGTTTTTTCTCATCTTCAAGTAAAATGTCCTTTTTATACTGCGAAGAGGGAAGTATTTCTTTCTCCTTCAAATCAATATGATCATTTTTTTTTATATTTGGAACTTTTTCTATAGAAACTAAATAATCATTTAAGAATAAATAACACTTATTATATCCTCTTATTCCTTTACTTTTAATATATTCCTGTAAAAAGTACATATATATTTCATCTTTTTTATCTTGTATGAACAACACTGGCGTTAAATATTCCGTCTTTGCGCATATAAAAAACCAATTAAAAATGTTATTTTGCTTATAATTTTTTTTTTCTAATGTAGTAAAATGTAAAAATGATAATTCTGTTATAGAAAAAAACAATAAAAAATAAGAAGATAATATTATGCATAAAATAGAATCTTCACAATTATCATAATTAGTAAGAGTAAAGCAAAACATACCATTTATTTCGATATTTTCATTTTCTTTATTATAAATTTTAATATTATCAATTAAATCTTTGAATATCCATATCTTTTTGCGTTCTAAAATAAAATGACAACTATTATATTTCTTAATTTCTATACCTTCAATTTTATCTTGTTCTTTTATATTATCTTTATAGGTAATAACATTTGCTAAAATTAAGCATTCTTCATTTCTGCTTTCACATAAACAAACAAATTCAGCGTATCTTTTAAATATAATCATGACATGTGGAAAAGTTAGAGCACAATAAGTAATTAAACTATTTTTGCAACATGATATATATATATATATATATATATATATATGAATATATATATACTTTATTTTAAAGGGTAAAACAATGAACCTTTTTGTGTCTTATATTTAAGAAAATTGTTTTATAAATTTATCCTTTATAAATAAAATTAAAAAGTTAATTCAAAATAAATGTTAATACATATACATAATTAATACTTATAAGTTATTATAATGTAACATGAGTAAAATATATATATATATATATATATTATGTCAAATTGAAAAAAACTTGTATAAGACATCCCTTAAGAAGAAGATGAAAAAAAAAATGTGTACACATTTTATTATAAATATAATAGTATAAAACGAAATAATAAAAAATTATATAAATAATAAAATAAATTCTTATATTATTATTTTAATGTTTGTCTATATTTTATATATAATTAGTTG
>NC_033651.1:331635-333930 GCF_001601855.1 Plasmodium reichenowi | reverse complement strand
TTTATTTGAAAATTTTCAAAATTTTTTTTTTTTTTTTTTTTTTTTTAATCTTTCATATACATAAAGAGATATATTATATAATTTGTATATATCTTTCAAATATGTTTTATTCCTTAATGTGAATAATTTAAACAATATGTAAAACATATATATATATATATATATATGTATGTATGTATGTATGTATGTGTGTATAATAAATTTGCCTATTTGTATCCCAATAATTGCATATGAGTAAAAATGTTACACATATCTTGAAAGGAGGATATAGATGAATTATCGTAGACACTATTAGTTTCTTCTTTTGATATGGTATATGCAACAGTTTTTATGAGTTGATCCACATAATATATATGTAATTTTCTATTGACCATACTATTTTTTAGAATATTATTTCTACATATTCCTAACAAATACCATGATGTTTTGTAAATTTGTGTGTGCAAAATAATATAATCTTGTAATATGGATTTTGAGTAGTTTAACATTAATTGTTCGTCAATAATGTATTTATGGAAAGAAAGAAAGTATAAATTATCCTTATTTTTTTTTTTATAATTATATATGTACATATGATCTACTTTTTGAATTGATTCATAAAAAATATTAGTGTTAGAATAATCACCATTTTCAAATGCTATAATATAAATTCGTGAAAATATTTTATCTACATCAGCATCACTTGGTATGTATATATTTGTACCTTCCTTTACATTTGTCATTCCTTTGATATCTGTTAATACTAAAATACTATATTCACTATTCATGTAATTTAGTTCTTTATGTTTTACTTGTTCAGCAAATGAAATAGTTTTTTCTAATGCTCCTAATAAATTTTGTATATCTGATGACTTTTGAACAATATCAATACGTACATTGGCTACGTCGATATATTTGTAAAATTCTATTAACAAATCTTTATTATAATATGATACCACATAATATTTGTTATAAGAAAAGAAAACATTTTTTTTTAAGAATTGCATAAATTGATTTTTTCCATCTGTTTTTAATGAATATAAAAAATTGTAATCAATAAGAACAATTGTAATTATTGATATGATATTTTTTTCAAAAATTTTTTGTGATATAGATTCATAATCAATTGGATATTTTTGTTTATAAGTTTTTTGAAATGTAAATTTTTCACTATTATCTAAAGGATCAGTTTTGGCATAGAAATTTTCATTATTTTGAAAACTGACTAAAAAAGGTTCATAAATTTTTTGACAGTTTACAACTTTAAATAAAATAAATAAATGAGATTCATATTTTTTTTTATATTTTTTTAATTTCCATATTAATTGATTTATACATGGTTTATTAGAATTTGTCAGTAATATATTCTCTATATTGATGTTCATTTTTTTTATAACATGTCTTGGATTATTTTTGGTGTCTAATTCAATTTGTAGGTTGAAATTTTCATTGGTCTTTTGAATTATCAAAGGAAAGAAAACAGTAAAATGTTTATCTGTTGATTTGTAGGAGTTAATTTGATATATAATTTCTTGTTCTTTTATTTTTGAGCATTCGTGATAAACAAGATTGTAACAAGAAGTATAAATAAAAGCATCACATGATTCACTTAACTGAACATTATTATTTTCTTGAATTGATGACAAAGACAATTTTATATCTAATTCTTTTTCATCATATACAAATATATTTAAATAAAACATATATTTGTTATCATCAATTTTTTTTCTGTAATATAAATCACTTATATATATTTTTTTATTTTCTATAGGATAAATAAATAAAGAATATACAAATATATTTAAATAAAACATATATTTGTTATCATCAATTTTTTTTCTGTAATATAAATCACTTATATATATTTTTTTATTTTCTATAGGATAAATAAATAAAGACTGTGCTTCTTTTACATATACATTTTGATCATTTAAGCATTTTATTATAACATACCAATATTCATTATTTCGATATTTTTTTACATCTATTGCAAACTCTATAATGTCATTATTTTTAATTACACTTTTTTCAATATCTATTCTATGCTCGTCATCAATTATTGGTTTGAAGCTAGAATTAGGTAACAATAATTTGTGATTATATATATTTAATCTATATTCGGTCTTAGTAAGAACGGATGAAAATCTATGTATGGATTTCATTTCTATGAGACAGTTCTTGAAAATATGTCCTTCCAAAAAGAGCAACTTGAATTGTACAATGAGTGGGTTTTCTATTAATTCGTAATTATTAATTGGCTATCCAAAAAAAAAAAAAATATATATCTATATATATATATATATCTATATATATATA
>NC_033651.1:330216-331535 GCF_001601855.1 Plasmodium reichenowi | reverse complement strand
ATTTGTACTTTGTAGATAGCTTCGTGAGCTCCATAGAAATTTTTGGTGGTAAATAATTGAACATCAAAATTTTTTCTTATATCTGGAATTAAATTTAATATCTTAAAAAAGGTGGAAAAAATGTTATAATTTTAATATACGTAATATGTAAATTATATATATTATATTGTATTATTTTATGTATACTTCTGCATTTGTGGTACTGTTGCAATATAACAAGAAGAGATTATTGGAATTTGATTTTTGTAGAAATACTTCAGCTAGCTCATCATAATATATGGTACATTTTTGTTTCTCTGAACTTGAATTATTTTTTTCAGCAATGGAAAATATCCTAAAAAAATATTATATTATATTGTATTATTTTATGTATACTTCTGCATTTGTGGTACTGTTGCAATATAACAAGAAGAGATTATTGGAATTTGATTTTTGTAGAAATACTTCAGCTAGCTCATCATAATATATGGTACATTTTTGTTTCTCTGAACTTGAATTATTTTTTTCAGCAATGGAAAATATCCTAAAAAAAAAAAAAAAATATGCATATTATATTATATATATATATATATATATTAATTTTAACATTTTTAGTGTTTTTTTTATTTATATTTTTTTCATAATTTGTTTAATTTGTTTATTTTGTTGAACCAGATGCCCTCAGAATTTAAGCCCTCCTTTGGTATTTCCACAGAAATCTTTAAAATATAAGTGGACGGATATATAGTTGGTATAGAGGGAAAAAAGGTTTCTTTTAAAACAAAAATATATTTATATACAAATAAGAAGAAACAAATAAGAATATTATAAAATTATAAGAATAAACGAATTAATTACTTAAAGATTTTTCTGAGTATTCATATTCAGGTGGAACAGTTTTTGTATTCTCCTTATTTTCAAAAGGATAATGGTATATTTTAAATTTCTTTAATTCATCTTTAGTTAATTTTAATAAGTACATTTTAGCTGTTATGACATAATCACAGGAGTCTGTAACACACAAAAAAATAATAAAATATTAAAATGGTATTATTTTTAAAATAAAATATGTAGATATATACATAATGTAGCTGAGAATTATTTGACAAAATACATATATTATTATATTATATTATTTTATTTTATATTATATTATATTATTATATTTATTTTTTTATTTTTTTTTCTTTTAATTTTGTTGCCTTTATCTTTCATTTGTGTCGTGTTAAGTATAACTTGCACGTTTTCATTTATTTCATTGGTTTCTTCTTTTTTAAATTGTAATATTTGTAAGTTCTCTTACATAATTATTATACACACATAAAAATTAGTAAAAGTAA
>NC_033651.1:322482-327482 GCF_001601855.1 Plasmodium reichenowi | reverse complement strand
AAATGAAAAATAAATGGGTACAACAATTAAAAGAACATGGTGTACATGTGATATTTTTTAATACATTTTTAAATTCGTTTTTTAATATGTTACCTATATTTTTTCGTGATCATAGAAAAATATTAATAGTAGATAATACGGCTTACTGTGGTTCAATGAATGTTGCTGAAAATGTATTTCCCAGTGAAATGTTTCATGAGTATGAGGAAGGGGATGAGAGAGAGGAGGATACCGAAGATTCGGAAGAAATAAGGAAAAAAAAAAAAAAATATAAGGATGAGAAAGAAGAAGGAAATAAGAATAACATGGTTAATAATTTTGATAATGACATTAATAAAGGTAATATTTATGATGATATTATTAATAAGGATTTAAATAAAAAAAGGAAATGTCTAGAATATTATGACTTACATATAAAAATAAAAGGTCCAGCTGTTAAAGATTTAGCTGATGTATTTATTGATTCGTTAAAAATGTCTAAAAGTTTAATAAGTAGAGAACCTATAGAAGAGCAAAAAAAATATCAAGATGAAAATTCTTGTTATGTTCAAGTGTTAGAATCTAATGTTTTAAGAAAAATTAGATCTATTCAATCAACATTTGATTATATTATAAGAAATGGAGCTACAAATAATATTTATATAACAACAAGTTATTTTCTACCACCAGGATTTTTAAGAAGAGCATTATTTTCAGCTTTATATAAAGGTGTTAATATTTCATTCTTATTTTCAGGTAATTCGGATATATTTGGTGATGTTCCAGCTACTTATTATATAATGAAAAAGATATTAAAAAGAATTGATAGGAAAAAAAAGGCTTTATTAGAATATAATAATATAATATCAAATTATATAAATTTACATAAAAGTTTTATTAGATATCCTATAATATTTGATGAATATTATAATAATTATCAAAAAAAAAAAAAGGAAAGAAAAAATAAAGGATCAATGAATTTTTATTTTTTTCAAAAAAAACATTGTCATGCAAAAAATTTAGTAGTAGATAATTTATGGTGTTCTATTGGATCCTATAATTGGGATCGATTTTCATCAAGAAGAAATCTTGAAGTTATGATATCCATATTTGATAAGAAAATCTGTGATAAATTTATACAAGAACATCAAAATAAAATCATTCATGATTCTATTCAAATAACATTATCTCAACTAATTAATAGAAATTTTCTTCAAATATTTATGAGTTATTGTGCATATCATCTTGGAAAATTATCTGGTAGAAATATTTTTGATGGCTTGTCTAATAATAACAAAAAAACTATACTTAGAAAAGCTATCATAAGTAAGTATTTAAATGACAATTGTATACAAAATATATCTTTAAACATGATGTGGGGTGTTTAGCATGAGTACAAAAAAAAAAATAAAAAAAAAAAAAATAAAAAAAAAATAAAATAAAAAAAATAAAATAAAAAATAAAATAAAAAATAAAATAAAATAAAATAAAATGGGTGGTATGATGCAAAATATATAATACGAAATATGAACTAAGTGGAAAATATAAAATAAGAAATAAAAAATAAAAAATAAAAAAATAACAAATGTATAATAAGAAGTATAATATGGAAGCTATAAAATATAAAATGTATATCGTGAAGATGTCATCACAACATGACATATATATATATATATATATATATATATATATATTTATATATTTATATTTATATAATGCATAAAAATTAAGTGATATCACAAAATTGTAGACTTGTACAAAAAAAAAAAAAAAAATTAAAAATTTATTAACAATTATATATTTATTGGTGACAAAAAAAAAAATAATAATAATAACAAAATAAAGTAAAACATATTAGTTATATTTTATTTTTATGTATTCATTTATTTATACTTTTGGCAAGAGTCATTAAATCAGTTCTTAGTCGAATGTTTTCAATTAATGTCTCTTCCATAACTTTTTTCATCTCATCATAAGTTAATTTGTTGTTAAAAATGTTGAAACTTTTGTCTAATCTATAAAAAAAAAAAATAAATAAATAAATATACATACATATATATATATACATATATTTGGTACATATTTTCATTTTTTTTATTTATGTTACCTAAAATGTTCCTCGCTCAAAGCATGTTTTTTTATTAAATGAGATATAATTTTACTCTTATTATTTACATCTTGTTGTAACAATATCTGATCTTCTTTAAATTTTTTGATTTCTTCTGTTAGAAGATTTATTTCATTCAAAAGTTCTTGTGTTGATATGGAATCCTTTTTATAACTATTTTCATTCTTCTTCTTATTATTATAATTCTGAATATCCTTTTTTTCATCATTAAATGTAGTATATATGTCTTGAAATTTATTAGAAAGAAGTTCATACTTTTTCTCAATCATTTTATTTTTTCTAATTTCATAAGAAAGTAATTTTTTTGTTTCCCTTAATTGACTATGGGCATTATTTTTATTTTTCAAATATATGGATTTATATTCATCCAATTGATACTTATAATAATTAATTTTGTTTATTAGTTCTTTTGGTGAACAATTTTTTGTAGTATTATAATTCGATATGTTTTTAATGGTGTTATTTGTTTTGGTTTTGCAAGATATATTATGGTTTGAAGGTGTTTCCCCATAGATCACATTGTTATCATTATTATTATGTAACATATTATTATCATCATCATCATCATTATGTATGATATTATTATCATCATCATTATTATGTATGATATTATTATCATCATCATTATTATGTATGATATTATTATCATCATCATTATGTATGATATTATCATCATCAACATTATGTAACATATTATCATCATTATTATGCATCATATCATCATCTATCCATTTAAAAAATTTAACCCTTTTGAAATTTCCCCCCTTTAAATGACTAAATTTCCAATTGTGCATATTTTTTTTTTTTTTTTTTTTTTTTTTTTTTCTTTTTGCTTTTTTTTGAATAATCCATCCGTTACTTTCCTTCCCAAGTTTATAATATTTCACATGATGACACTTTTTATAATTTGTTAAAAACATTTTAAATCTATTGACTACATGGTTTTCGTTTATTTTAAAATCATAAAGTAATTTTTTATAACCATATAGATCTTCTTTAATAATTTGTAGATATTCATAATATTTTATTAATTTGTTTTCAAGTTGATGTTTTTCTTCATTAATTTTTGTGTACAAAAAGTTTTTATTTTTTATATCTTCTTGTATATTTTGAATATAACATTTTAGTTCGAAATTTTGTTTCATATATGTCATTTTGTCTTTTAAATGATTTTGTAGTTTTTCATTTTCTTTTTCTAATTTTTTAATTTCTTTTTCCATATATTCACATTTTTCACTTGATCTAATATCATCATTTAATAAATCATGAGAAATATCCTGTTCAGTTTTTATATGTGATATTTGTTGAGCTAGCTGTAATAATTGAAATGTTTGTCTTTCGTTTATATCGTTTAACATTTTCTCTTTTTTCTTTAACGTTTTTATTTCTTCTACATATTTATTTATCATATTATTAAAATTATTAATTTTATTCAAATCTGAATAGCAGTAAATGGTATCTGTAAAAAGACTTTTCATATCACTCATGAGTAATTTTCCTAACATATCGAAATGTTCATTTTGATGATTATTTTGATCTTGAACATTATCTATGTTTTGATCTTGAACATGATCTATGTTTTGATCTTCAATATTATTTATGTTTTTTTCTTGATCTTTATTTTTGTCTTTGTCACAAAAATGTGAACATCTATCATTATTATTATGTTTATTATTATAGGGTTCCTTTTCCTCTATATTCATTTCTTTTTTATCTTTTTTCCACCTTACATCCCTTTTTGAGGTCAGCATATCCTGAAATATATTGATATATTCTTTCCTCACAAAATTGAAACTTACATTTTTTATTAAAAGTTTTTCAAGACTATCTAAAAGAGAATCTTTCATATAAAATTCCGTTTCTACAGATACATCTTTTTGATTAATTTTTTTTATTTCATTTTGATTATAATATTGGGAGGCCCTTTCTTCTTTTTTTTCTTCTTCATCTTTAATTATATCTATGAAAGGTTCAGAAAAAGAATGGTTCATTTCATTTTCCCCATCTTTATTTATGACACAGGATGGTGATATCTTATCATTTAAAGTTTCGTTTTTTTTAACATAATTTTTTTCATTTTTTAATATTAATAAGGAATCGACATCATTTTGTTTTTTTTCTAATAAAGGAAGTTCCTTATTATTTGTATAACAATTGTTCATATTAAAATAAACATTATCATAATATTTATTATTACCATAATATTTATTATTATTATTATTATTATCATCAACATTATATTTATTTATTTCATTAATTACATATTTACAATCCTCTTTATTTTTATAATCTTCAAAAGGATTTTTTTTTTTTTTTTCCTGGGTGCATATTGTCATGTTTCCATAATACACTTCCTCATTTGAAGCATCCTTTTGATTATATTCAAAATCCATAAATACCTTTTGATCCTTATCTAGAGGTACCATATCATTTTGTTTATTTTTTCTTGTTTTATATTTTTCCTCGTTTGTAAAAATGTTAGTAATTATGTCTTTCTTTTCTTCCTCAAGTAAATCTGTTTGAATAAGTACTTCTCTTTTGGTACTATCTATTAAATTGCGGTTAATATTTTTATTTTTATTTTTATTATTATGATCATATATTATGTCCTCTTCATTTATATGATTTTCTTTTGAGGGGGTTTTCTCTGTTGATGATACACATAAATCTACTGACTTTTGCTTACAACAATTCATATTTCTTTCTTCTGGAATAAAATACGATTCATCTTTATCTTTTTCTTCAAATAGTTCTTTATGAAGGTGACTAATAATTTTATTTTTTGCTATCTCCAAGTTATTGAAAAAATTATACATAATTATACATTCAAATAAAAAAAAAAAAGCAAGGAAATTATTTTAATAAAGGGGAACAAAAAATAAAATAAAATAAA
>NC_033651.1:310186-317686 GCF_001601855.1 Plasmodium reichenowi | reverse complement strand
AAAGAATACAACAGAAGAATAATAAAAAATAAATAAGTAAATATAAATAAATATGTATAGATGTGCTTGTGTACCAAAAAAAAAAATATTTTTAGAAATGTAAACGTATTTGTATAGTTGTAGGTGCATATCATTTTTAAATGTATGAGCTCTTTTTTTTTTTTTTATTTTTATTTTTTATTTTCCTTTTTATAAAAATAAATAAATAAATAAATTGATATATATATATATATATATGTATATGTTTTAAAGCTTCAAAATGGATTTGTTATTTGCAAAAATAATTTGTATTAGTATTTTTATGGTTGTAACAACCTTTGGTTGTTTTATTCCTCATTTAATGGGATTGTACAAAGAAAAAGAAAATGAAGAAAAAAATGAACGTGTTAAAAATATTCTTTCAAATTTGAATTGTTTTGGTTCAGGTTTTATTTTTTCAATTATCATGTTTCACTTATTACCAGAAACTATACATATAATTAGTGACCATGGGAATATAAGAATTTTTAATACATCAGATAGTCAGATGAAAATTTTGTATATCTTTTTCTTTGTATTTATTGGTTTCTGCATGCAATTAGGTTTAGAATATGTACTTCCAGTAGATACTAATATCTGTTGTGTTTCAAATATAGATTCAAAAAAGAAATTGGAAGACACTCTTTCACAGTAATTACAACAAAATAAAAGGAATATATATATATATATATATATATATTATATATATATATATATATATGTGCTTTATTTTTTTTATAGACATATAACAAAAAACGCGAGCACAACAGTAAATATAGAAATGCAGAATATAGTAAGTATTGTAAAAATATTAATATCACACACCTTATCCACCTTTCAACATATACTCTATATATATATATATATATATGTGCGTATGTATTTTGATGTACGTTTTATGTATGTTTTTATTTTTTTATTTGTACAGGATAATATTGATCATATACATGAACATTCATGTGAAGGAGTACATACACGTGATGAAAAAAGCATCGGGAAGTTCTTGGAGATACTCACATTACAGTCTTTTTTTCTAACCATCTCTTTGGCTATTCATTCATGCATCGAAGGTACAAATGTGTTTTTATATATATATATATATTTTTATGTATGTATTATATTAACGTTGTGTTTAACGCTTCCTTTTAATTAGGTATGATAATTGGAACATCAACTGACGTAAATTATGTGTTCATAAGTTCCTTTTGTATTTTATCACATAAATGGATAGCAGGTGTTACGGTTTCTTTATCTTTAAATTCAAATAATATGGTAAAATTTTTATAAAAACCATAAGATTTTTGTATATTTACACATTATAAACATAATATAATATATATGTATATATGTATGCCCCATTTTTGTTTCATTTCATTTTACTTTATTTTTGTAGAACAAAACTATGAAAGCCATTTTGTTGTTGACTTTCGTTCTTTCTTCTCCGCTGGGTATAGTGTTAGGACATATGGCAAAATCAGCAGGTAAAGTTAATAAGATTTGTATATATATATATATATATATTTATATATAGTTTATTTTAAAAGAATATATGAATAATTGTATATAATTTAATTTTTTTTTTTTTTATAGGACAAAAAGTAACGTGTTTAATAAACGCTGTGTCTATAGGAACATTGCTGTTTATAGGATGCGAGGTAATAAAAATAAATACAAGAAATATATATATGTATATATTAATGTGAAGTGTTATATATGTAGGTGTATTAAAAAATGTCATGATATAAATATTATTTTGTATTATATAATATATTATATATTTATGTTGGTTGTATATATATATTTTTAGATATTGTTGAATGAGATAAAACAAAACATAAGCAGAAAAGTACGTTTATGTAAGTGGCTAAGTTTTTGTTTTTCTTGCCTGATCGCATTTGCTTTAATTAGTTTTACAACAAGTATGGCACCTCATACACATGGTGATATAGGTACTCATGTACATGTTCATCATCATGATCATGGTCATAATCATTAAAATTTATTAATTTTTTTTTTTCTTTTTTTTTTTTATGAATTTTTGTTTAAAACAGTAAACATAAAAATATGTATATTTTAGATGTATTTATTATATATATTATTAATTTTTTAATTTTTAAAAATAATGTTTTTTTTTAAGAGTATATAAAAAGATGAAATAAGATAAATAAATAAAAAAAAAAATATATATATATAAATAAATAAATAAATAAAAAAAAAATATATATATAAATATATAAATAAATAAATAAATATATATATATATATATATTTATATATTTATATTGTAAAAATTGTCATTTAAAATTTTTCATTTTTCCCCTTGTCCATTTAATTAACCTTCCACATAAATATAAAATAATATATATACATAATACATATTTATATATTTATATATTTATATTGTAAAAATTGTCATTTAAAATTTTTCATTTTTTCCCTTGTCCATTTTAATTAACGTTCCACATAAATATATAATAATATATATACATAATACATATTTATATATACAATTTTTTTTTTGTTATTTCACTTGCTATAAGATTTGGTCGCGTAATTATACAGGAGGTAATATATCTGAGTTGATCTTTGTAAAATGAATGTAAAAACCTTCAAAATATTATTATTTTGCAAATATTTATTTGCAATTTTTTTTAAATTAATTTTGTTAATATGATTTAGATTTATATGTTCGATATTAATTTTATGAACCTTTTGATTACTTAACATAGCATATGTAAAATATATAACACATGTTAGAATTTTTTTAAGAACTAGGATATCAATTTCTATATTTTCTAAAAACTTTTTAATATTATCTGATGTATATTTTTTATCATTAAATATATTATAATCTGTATTAAATAATTCTGTTGTAATTTCATGAGCATTTTTTTTGAATCCCCTTTTATCATAAATAAATTTATTTAAGAGTGTTTGATTTTTATTATCATTTGCTTTTTCTTTTATTGTTAAATTATTTAATAAGAAATAGATAATATTTGTTAATTTTTTCATAGCCATAGATACACTTTTTAACATATGAAAATTTTCATATTTAATAATATTAATAAAATAAAAACATGTATTCATAAATACCTTTAAAATTATTTTTATATATTCATAATATTTTGTTTTTGATTGTTGAACATACTCATCATATAATCCTATATCATATTCTATAATATCTAAACATAAATTAATACAATGAAATTTAATTGAATATTTAGGTATAATATTTTGTAATATTCTATGTGTTCTAATATTTTTTTTTCGTTTTTCTAATGTAACATTATTTAAATTTTTATTTAATAAATCATTTTCATCTTTTAAACTTATATCATATATAACAAATATAGATAAAATATTTAAAAGATCTTTTATATATTGTAGTATATATGTATGCTCTTTAATTATATTACATATATTTAATGATATTTCATTAAACTCAAAATTTAAGGTTTTATCTAATATAAAATTCTCATCATCTTTTATAAACTTTTTATTATAATCATCAAGATGATTATTATTATTATTATATGTATCATAATAATTATTTAAATTATTTAATTTGTTCTTATTATATATTCTAGTATTCCTATCATAATCGTTTTGTGTTTTAAATAGCTTATCATCATAATAATTGTTATAAATGTATTTATTTTTTCTTTCTTTGTACAAATGGGTGTACGTACTTTTTATATTACGTACGTTTCTTCTTACATTATTATCATCATTATTATCGTCATTATTGTCATCATCATCGTCGTCGTCGTCATCTTCGTCATCGTCGTCATCGTCGTCATCATCATAATCCTCTTCTTCATATACATTTTCATGTTCCTCCTCATAATCATCCGAATCTATAAGCTCATCTTTGTTTTCCTCCCTTATTGTTTTCTTTTTCTTTTTCCTGTTCAAGATTCGTCTTTCTTGCTTGATTTTATTCATTTCCGCAATTTTTAATTTCTTCATGCCTAGATAATTTTGATGTATGTAAAGCAGATAATTTTTATACAGTCTCAACAAATAATAGGTGCTTGAATATATAATATCTAAATTAACAAGGTCAACATTAGTATGATTAATATAATCTTCTGATTTATTTTTATCAACATGAATATCTTCTTTATATAAATTATCAAAAAGTAAGGGATTATTATTATTATTATTATGAAGATCATTATTTTTGATATTAAAAAAATCTTTCTTTGTGTGATTATATTTTTTTGATTTATCAACATGCATCATGATATTATTATGATGATTTGATTTTGTTATTCTGTGTTTCGTAAAGTTACAAGTTGATGAATAACATAAACATTTATATATTAAATTATGATTATTTGTTGTAAAATTATTAACTTCATAAGCTATTTCATTTGACTTCATTAAATAATTATTAATTATTAGATGATTTATAAAAATATTAATATTTTTTAAAATCCATTTACTTATTGTATTAAATAAATATAATCCTTTTTTATCAACAACTTTTAATATAACGGATATATAAGCAATGATTAAAACTGGGAGAGGGATATAAATATTTTTGTTTTGTAAGAAGTTTGTAGGAAATGTTAAAAAAGAAATACTTGGTGACAAATTATTAAATTTATATTCATATAAATTATCAAAAATATTACTTTTTAAAAATAAATTAAATAAATCTTCTTTAAAAACAAATTCATTAATATATGTAGTATCACATAAAGCACATAATAAAAAGCATGTGTGTAAAATCTTATTTTCTAGTTGTTTGTTTAAATGTTGATGAAATACAAATAAATTACCTTTAATTAAATTCTTTATATTATTCTCATCAATTTTTATATCGATTTCATATAAACCAATTTTATTTAATAAAAATATTAATAAATTAATGCTCAAAAGATTTAAATCATTTTTGTTATATAAAAAATTACAACAATATGCTTCTTCATAAATATTCAAACTTTTATTATTAAGATGAATTTGATTTTTTAATCCATGTTTTAAATTAAAGTTTGTAAGTTTATTACTATTATCATTATATATATCATCACTATTGTTATTATATATAATATTATCATTATCGTCATCTTCATAATTTATATCACTATCATATTTAAAATATTTTTTTCCCCTTGTTTTATATTTTCTTTTTTTCTTTCTATCTAATATGTCCTCTGTATCAGTGAACAATTGACTTTTCCTCGATATAAAATTTGATTTTTTTTTATTTACATTAATGTTCGCATTATTCATTTGATTGCTTTCTCCTCTTAACAAAAAGTGTACACTTTTTTCGGCGTTGTAATTTTTTTTTTTTTTTTTTTCATAATCAAAATTTTCTCCTTTATTAGTACCTTTCTTAGGATCATAATAAAAGTTATAATTATCATTATTATTATTATTACTATTACTATTAATATTACTACTACTATTCTTTGTGGTGGTATTATATATTTTCTTTTTACCCTCATAATACATAAAAACTTCAGTGTTATAATCAATAAATTTATAAATGTTATTATAAAAATATATAGGTATAATGCTATTTCTATTTATATAAAAATTTTTATAAGAATCAATAAATAATGTGCTTATAAACTGATTCAAAATTTGTTGATCGATTCTTTTTATTAAGGATAAAAACATATTTTTGGTATGTCCCATATTGTCAAATTCTTCATTATTACAAATACTATTATAATAACCATAATAATTATTATTATTATTATTATTATTAATATTATTATTATTATTATTATTATAGTGATATATATTTAATAATGTATATAAACATTCATATATATATATAATAGTATATTTATTTAATATAGGATGTTTTTTTGTTATTAATATTATTAATAATTCTAATAAATCATCAAAAAATTCATTACTTTTTAACATCAATTTTGAGTATTCATTATGAACATCATAATATATCTTTTCATTGTTAGGAAAATAATCATATAAATCATCAATCAAATTTATATTATTATTATTATTGTCAGATAATCCGTTTGATAATACATTAAAATCTTTTTTCTTTATATTCTTTTTATTTGAATTAATATAATAATAACTGTCACTAAAAAATGTATTATTATTATTATGATGATGATGATTAAGATAACTTTCATTATTTACATTGGAATCATTTAAATCATTTAAGGACATGAAATTTTTATTATTACTACCTCTTAATTCATTAACACTATTACGAACATCCATATAAGGATATGTGTCCTTAATATATATATTCGAATCATTATATATTTTTTTTTTTGGAGGTATATTTAATATATTTCCTTGAAATTCTTTATGCATAATTTTTTTTGAAAAAAGAGTAGACATTTTTAATTTTTTGTTATATTTTAAATTTTCTATTTTAAACTTATCATACTTATCATAATTATTATCACCATAATTAATATTATCACCATTATTATTATTATCACCATTATTATTATTATCACCATTTTCATTATTATCATCATTTTCATTATTATCATCATTTTCATTATTGTTGTGGTTACTTTTACTTTTTGCATCCGTTTTATCCCCTTGTTCATTTCCTAATTTTTCATTATCTTGTAAGAGTTTTTTTTTGGTCTTGCTCTTTTGCTTTTCTTGTTCTCTCCACTCTTTATCATAATCATCTTCAATGTCGCTTTGTTCCATACACCTTAACATGAAATTCTTTTTATTTTTAAACAGATTATGAAAGCCCTTATTAATATGTGATAAATATGTAAATGCAAATTTTTTATTATGTGAAAAGAAAAATATACTAATAAATAGATATACAATAAATAATATAGGTGTTATTTGAATATTAAAATTAATGTAATAAGACGATTTTATAACAAAGGTTATATTTTTTAAATGTTTTTGAATATTATTTATTATATAAAAATAATTCTTTAAATAATATATTTTTTTATTTACAGTATTACTTTTGATTTTTAATACTATATCAATCAAATAGGTAATTTTCTCTATATATGTTTTATATACTAATAACCAATTTTTATAATTAATATTTAAATAATTTAAACTATTATATATATATACATTTTTTTGTAAATAATAATATTCTTTTAATTCTTCTCGTATTCGTTTCTTTCCTTCGAATTTCTCATTATAATTAATACAACTTTTGTTTAAATAATATTTATTTAAAAAAGTTTTTAGGTATGTCTGATTTCCTATAATTTCATTTAGTTGTTCAAAGTTTAAGCAACTATCATCATTTTTTTTATTATGATTATTACCATTTCGCGAATCATCACTCTGATATATTTCATCTTCTTCACTTTTATTAATATAATAACTATCAAACATATGGTCATTATTATTATTATTATTATTATTGTTATTATTATTATTATTGTTATTATTATTATTATTGTTATTATTGTTATTGTTATGTTTTTTTTTTTTTTTATCTTTCTTTTTATTTGATTTAAGTCCATCTTCAAGTTCATTACCAACATA